>NC_142840.1:13636363-13939393 GCF_061612785.1 Hesperophylax consimilis | reverse complement strand
AGGTGAAAAATATTATGGCGTCTTAAACAATTGGAATTGGGGACATTTATTTCAATATTGCTAAGACATAATGTAGTATCAAGTTGACCGTGAATAATTTTATGTAAACATATGAGATCAGTCAATTGCCTTCTAGTTTTAAGTGTATCAATCTTGAAGTAATCACGACGTACGTCATATGATCTAAGATGGTCATGTAATCCACATTTGAAGGATACCATTCTTAGCATTTTTTTTGAACGGATTCTACAATGTTTTCATATTTGCAGTAGGTAATGTGAATTCCAAATAGAGCTTCCATATTCAAGTTTACTTCTAATTAAGGCATTGTAAAGAGTTAGAATTGATTGAGGATCTTGGAAAGGTAGATAGTTACTACCTAATTAAAACATTAATCTTTTTCTGTGGGTGGTAATACGAGTGATAAATACACCCCAGGTTTTAACATTCATTTACCTCACATATTTTTTAACCTTTACCTAAGTAAAATAAACTAAACATAATTTTGACTCAAATTGAGCATAGAAAAGCGCCCTTTCGTGAACTGCGGTCAGGGAATTTCTGCGCAGTACACGCTCTTGAATAATACTGGTCCATTGAAATCTGTTGTAGAATGGTCCATTGATGCAGCATCCCACCGCCTACAATGTGCCCCCACCAACTGAAGGGCGCTGATAAGGAATGTCCTGAATATGCAAATATCCTGTCGCTATAAATAAAGCTACCGCTGTCCCTATTTTTTGTCATGGAAAAGCCTCCATTTCTGTTCAGTATGCATGTCCTGTAATGGCAAAAATGTTAATGTGCGACTTTTTCGCAAGCGCAATTGTTCCATGTCTGCTAACTGTCAAAAGTCTGTAATTAGTGTTACGAACACACTTACCTCAGATACAATACACTAATGAATTACTAATGAACATTGTACATTTTGCTCAATTTAATGCTCTTAAGACGGTGATTAAGAGCACAAGGTGATATAATTTAATTCCAGCTACAAAATTTGAGCTTACGGTATAATATAATTCCATTTGAAAGCTAACATTCTAAAAGTGGGACTATGGCATGGCAACCCCAACGTAAGACCAATGTTGTTAAATCAAAGAAGTGAAGAAGAAAATGGGCAAAATTATAATTTTAAAGTATCTATCTCCAGATTCATTGAAGACAATATTAACTACTCTAAAACGAAAGATGTGAAAAAGAAAAGAAAGGAAAAAACATATTCAGTCGCATTAACAAATAGAACCCAGGGCCTTTTTCTTGTCGGGTAGTGATCTGACCACTGAGCTAATTCGACCGCATCAACTTAAATTTTAAACTGTGTATTAGTACTTCGACCGAGAGAAACATGCGTTAAGAAAATGTAGATAATATAGGTAGCTCTCGGTCTCAGTATAAAATGGCGTAAGTTGGTATGCTCGAATTAGTTTAGTAGTCAGATAATTCCTAGATGGGACTGAATATTTTTTCTGTCTTTTCGGAATTGCATCTTTCGTTTATTTAATTATTTTGGAGCTATTGGCAATTCCGGATAAAGAATGATTTAACAATGGCCAACTAATAAATGTTAAGACGCGAATTATCAGAATTTATGATAAACTTTTATTATGAGAGGCGTTTTATTGTTACACTTTAAGCGTATATTGGAAACTACCGTCACAAATAATGCAATCATGAATTCTCTATAGTTTAGCACCTGCGCTGTATTGAAATATAATATTGTTAATGTTACGAGGATAATATTAGTGCTGACCTAATGGGGAATTAAATGTTTAAAATAAAACTGTTTTGAATACAAACGTTTTTAGTCACAAAAACATAATTTAATAACATAATGGAAAATCAGTTTCAAAACCATACAAATTGGAGCGACCATTGCAATTGCACTTAAAAATATAATGCTTAATGAGTTGGCTCATTTATGGAATGAAATGTTCATATATATACTAAAGCATTAAAAACAGTGTCAGTGTTTGGTTTAGAGTCCATTTGTTTATGCCGTGACTTCTGACACAGAAAACTAAAATGAATTTAATGAAAAGTAGTGATTCTTAAATATAGTTCGAACTACGGTTATATATGAGAAGGCGCTTCTACCTATCTCATTGTGAACTCGGAACTCGTCAAATTTCCTTAAGTCGATGCCATACGTAGTAATGCAAAATCATGTGTTTTTGGTTTGAAAATTTGGTCGCCTAGAAATGTTTCAGATGCTTTAATTAAATACTGCGAGTAGAATACATCTTGACCTTTGAAATTTTCGAGTATTTTTTATATAGGTATATATATAAGTCTTTTTATGAGCCCAGAAAAAATTATGTATATGCCTATGAAAACTGCTTTAAAGTTCAAAATCTCCTACTTACGAACCCATTTTCGGTTATATATTTTATTGTATAGTGTGGAAAATTAATTTATTTATAAAATGATCAGAAAAAAATTAAATATTTATGCCTGAACATCCGCAAAATAAAATAAAAGGCACTTTTTGGTCATGTTTTTTTCTTGCATAAATCAAAACAGGCGGATGGTGTTAAGCGGGAATTTAAACCTTATCGCCATCTACGTAAGGGTTGTTATTGATAGCGGCTTAGTTAAAAATATTACACGACGTAGTACATCGCTTTAAATCTAGCTACTGCGCAATATACGCAAGTAAAAAAATGCCAATAATAGTGGAAGATTCTTCACGGGAAAAAATTCAACGATTTCTGCGTAGTTTTTTATTAAAACAATCTAGAACTTTTTGATTTCGTTACCCAGAAAGTTTTGCTTACTACCAATACCAACATACTAAAAGCAATTAATTATTGAATATAATTGAATCCGTATTGTTTGGGTGAGTGCAAAAATAAGCAACGCGAAATGTTACATAATAAATTCTGAAAGCGTTCGTAATTTTTGTTTACCTAATGTTTTCTATTGAATAATATAAACAAAGAACCACAACAAAATACACCACTCTAAAAGCTAATTAATGAAGAGAATAGAAAACGTAGTGAAATGAATTGTTAAGTTTTAAGTGTGAAATGAATCTTACCGGCGACATTGAAATTGACGTTGTATCCTACAACGAAATTTCATGTTGTTTAATACATATCATTTTAAATTATATCATGCTGATGACAAAACTAGTTAAATTTTTGGAAAATATCGACTTGTGCTGAAGGTAAGCCATCAAAACATTTATTTTTGCTGCCGGCCGAAAAGAACTGCAGCAAAACCATTTGAGTTACTATAAATAATATTTTAACCGAAAATTACTTTAATTGAAAGAATTCAGACACGCGATAAATTACTTATATATATATATATGATATGAGCTCGATGAGCTCGTAAGACCTGTCGCTCTACCCCGAACTTCTCACTTATTTCGTTGTAACCAACATCTGTCAGCACTTCCTTTGTCTTTGGGCGCACACTGCGGGCCACGCTCATTTTATAACACAAATTTACTTGTGACGAAATTTGATTCGATATATATATATATATATTGTGACGAATCAAATTTCGTCACAAGTAAATTTGTGTTATAAAATGAGCGTGGCCCGCAGTGTGCGCCCAAAGACAAAGGAAGTGCTGACAGATGTTGGTTACAACGAAATAAGTGAGAAGTTCGGGGTAGAGCGACAGGTCTTACGAGCTCATCGAGGGGGATAGTGAAGACCGAGGGAGGAGATAGAGGAGTCAAGACCGAGACAGGAGTGGTGGTGGAACACCAAGTACGCGTTCCTCGCCAGGCGACGTGATGCTGGACAGCGGATGAAGAAGTCTACTTGAATTTTAGATATGTTTCTCTGATCAGCGACGTAAACTGGGCGTGAACCGAAGAAATTGCGTTGACCAGATGCGGCCAATGGCCAAAGTGCGAAGTATGAACGCGCTGGAGACTCGTCCAGGAGTGCCCGCGCTGCTGAACCGTAAAAGTTGCATCAGAAGCGGGCCTCGGCATTAATAAGGCCCACGCAGTGACAACAAGGTAGTTACGATGAACAATGTGTGCGTAATTAACAATAGAGAATTGACCCCAAACCAAGTGATAACTAGTTAAGTTTGATATATAAGTAGAACTAAGCATAAATAAGATATCTATAAAAGATTGTGTCAAACCTAATTAAAATTATATCGTATATTATAAGTACTTAATTATGTCGTTATAATTAAATTTACCTCCCTTGTCCCCACCCATGCGACCCGAATTGGAGAGTAGGCAAACTGGAAAGGGTATACGACTGAAGAGGTGAGTATAAAACAGCAATTTATTTAAATATTATTCTGAGCTTGTTGCCGGAGATTTAAACGGATATGTTACAATTTTTTTTTCTTGATCACCCTGCAGCAATTGTCCTTGTATTACATATGAAGCACTGGTTTATATGTATTTTATGCAGTTATTATGTGCCCTATGGTACCTACCTTGGTGATCCAGCAATGGATGGAGAAGTGCTCTTACAAAATGTTCACAAAATACATTCGACGATCAAGTAAGCCATAAGAATGGCTTCACATATTGTCACATGTATTATTGATGAGCTTAGTGTTTTCAGATGATCCGTAAGCTCGGGTATAGCAGATTGATCTCGGTTTGGATCTGGTACCGATTTATTTATTAAAAAAGAGTTTTTCTTATGTCACCTAAGAAAAAAGTTTATTTTCTAATAACAACTTACGCAATATTTGAACTCAATTTAACTATTTATTTAGGCCAAACGGACGTTGAAGCTCACTTGTGGAATATTCAAAAAGTGTAAATTATTAAAGCGGAAACATTTAGAACAGCATACAGTTCAGCTTATTCGGGTTTATTTGGTTACATAAACCAAAACGTAGTTCAAATAGTGCATAAGTTTAGTTCGGTAATCTGTTTCGGACTTTTAGGTAAAGTATAAAATAAATTCACACCTGTATAAGAAACTTAACACAAAATAGAACGATCCTCAGAACTTTTACAGAGAATCGTTTCCATGTCAATGAGTAAATAATAAAATTGAATTCACTGTTCTGGAAATAGCCAGTAATGTCTACTTAATTTTGTCACGATGAGTGGCGTTTACGCATATTAGTTCTTTTTCCGTTCTCGAGGCAATATTATGCAGGAAAAATTAGTATCTACAGTTCTCTGTTCATGAGGCAATATTATGTGACGGCACATTGGTATCAACAGTTTTTTCAGCGTTCTTGGGGAAATATTATGCAACGGCAAATTAGTATCAACAGTTCTTTCTCCGTTCTCGAGGCAATTTTATCCAACGGCAACCAAGTAACAAGAGTTCTTTCTTCGTTTTTGAGGCAATATTATGAAACGGCAATTTAAAAAAATATTTTCCATTAGTTTATTGTGCATTTTTTTAAACAATATTTGCGTTTCATTTCAAATTATTTGATCGTTGATCTTTTTTTTATTATTATATAATTAGACACGCATGTAATTATTATCAAGGTTAACTACGTAAATCGTATTTAGGTGTATTTTATGTATTATTGATGTAATGACATTACATTACACAAACTGTACTGTTGTCCAAAACGTTGGTTAAAGAAGGAAGTAGCAGAATACTGCATAATACCCCAATAATTGTTAAACATTACTCCATAAAATTCTCAAAACAAACTCTATTCGTACCATTTGCTTCGTATAGTGGTAATAGATATACGAGTAGTAAGTGCTTCAATACGATGTAATACAAGCATTATAACCCCATTTTAGCATCTGTATCGCTTACTTTAAAATATGCTAAGAAGAAGGTAAGAGTGGAATTTATTACGACATATTTTCCAACCCTTACGTTCGATATCCCTAACCCGTTAATTACGTTTTAGAAAAAAAGTGCACAGCATTCTTCGTTATTTGAAATTTTTTCAGCCATTGGTATTACATTTTCATGTGTGTGTCGATATTACTGGCAGTTTCCAGAATTTGATGTATATGAAGTTTAGTATTGCGTGTAGTGTCCGAAAGTTTGTCGAGTAAGAATCCACCTGTCTCCGGCAAGAACACGAAAGGACCGGAGAGCTTTCGGACAATAAGATGTAGAATTGTCCAGGCCTCCTTAACACGCTCGCTACGCACGAAATTTCAGTATTTCTATGACATTTAATTTACGTTTCTCTTTTGAAGCCCACGTTTAAAGTTGGGAATAACTTTTTCATGCTTAAAATTACGTGTTTTATCGTGATCAAAAGCCCTCGGAATCAGAAAATCTAATATTCTCAAATGGTCCAAACCTAAAATAAGTCGGTAACTACTCAATTTGGTTAGAGACTCATTGACAAGCTTTCAGGAATATTGACTGGTGAAGTAATTATTATTAGTGGAAACACTAGAAGCTGTAAGATGTGTGATGAGGGTGACAAACCACCGATTAAGGGTGCCACTGTGCTAAAACTTACCTCGGTACCTCTTTGGGGCGATAATTGCTACGTTATTACTTACGGGAGCTATGCAGACTATTCACATCATCTCCAAATCTATATCTCACAACATATCAAATCTAAATTACTTGATAAATTATGTTTTTTTGATGTTAAAATTATCAATAGGTAAAAAATAAATAAGTTGGAATAATGTGATGAGAACAGTTTAAAGTTTATCTAAGCTAAACATCGTTCCTAGTTGCTCTGGAAATTTATCCCAAAATTAACAGAAATAACTCGTTTTTCGACTCAATCTTAACATTAAATAGTAAATCATAAGTGTAGAAACATCATTGAGTGTTATCTCGGGCCCCCAATACAGGGCATTCGTCCTTTTAATATCTTAAAATCTCCCATTTTCAGACGTTCTGTTATTGTTACCTGACTACGCACTGACAGACGAAACTACAGAAAAAACTTTTGGATCTGACCATAGAAAAAACTAAGAGAAAAAAAAATAAATACAAATCAAACAATCGTCCCTATCTATTCCACAGACAAAAAACCCATAACATAACATTAAACAAAAAAATATAACACAAGAGTTACGTAAGACATTAAAAACAATAATTCCTGAATGGCAGATTCCCCATGTACCCCCCCAGGGGTTAAAGATTCCTTAAAAAAATCGGGAACTACGCCAAGGTCACCGATAATCCGGAGCCGTAGCAGTCCAGAGCTAGCTAAGTCTCCAAGACAAACCCAAGCCGAAAGTAGAATAGGTCATGGATAAACAGCAAAAGAAGGGAATCAAGACCAATAAGATGGCATCAATTTCCACTTACACCAGCTCTGCTTTTTCTACCACCGCCGCTACTGCAAAATCCTCACCAACAAGAGTCATATCCAGTCCGGCGCTTCTTTCTACCCAAGAAGACAAAACTCCTCTCCTCAAGACCAAACCGATCGTGACTCCTATTCAAACCCCCCAATTTACTTCTTCTCAGAATATGAACCAGTCTAAGTCAGCCCTGAACATTGTACAAGTTGCTACTCTGGCACTGAAAGCAGCATAACCTCTCAAGAGTACAATATCCAAAGAAGTCCGCGAAACCATAACTTCATCTTTACTGGAAATAATTGAAAAAGGAGCAAATTTGGGACAGCAACTTCATGCTATGGAAGTCCAACTACTTGAAACAAAAGTAGAAAATGCAGAATTTCAACTAAAGGCAGAACAAAGGCACTGCAGGGAAATAAAGGCCTGTGCCAACGCTCAAAAGACACCCCTACTCAGTTATGCCTCGGCAACGGAAAATCGAGGAGATGAAACTAGACATGCCGTAATAGTTTCATCGTCAGAGCTAGGAGCGACGTCGGAATCCATTACATCAACAATATGATACCATCAACAGGATATCATCAAACCAGCAGTCCTCAAGGTGGGTGTCAGTGAACTGTCGAAGGCCAAAAATAACAAGGTCATTATTACCTGCCCTAAAAAGACAGACGCCGTAAAAAAATTGACAGTAATTTCAAAAGCAAATAAAGGATCTCTAAAAGCTCAAGACGGAAAGCTGCTCCGACCAACAGTGATCCTCAAAGGAGTTGCAAATGAATATAAAGACAGTGAAATCCTCCATATGATCATTCAGCAAAATGATCTTATCTATGAAAAAATTCAAGACCGAAAACCAGAAGACTGTATGAAGATCCTTCGAACCACAAAAAATCGAAATGATCAATTAAGGAACATAGTACTAATAGTCGACAGTGAAATAAGAAAAGCACTACTCAGTCTCGGCCGTATCAACATCGGGTACATGAGGGTGCACGTGGAGGATTCCTCATCACTAGTTCAGTGTTTCAAGTGTATGGGATTCGGGCATTCCTCCTCCAACTGCAATGCTACAAAAGACAGATGTCTCCACTGCGCCGGCGAGCACAAATCGATGGTTTGCCCAAAAAAGGACGATGATTCAGCAACAAAGTGTTGGAATTGCAGTAAAATTTCTACCAACAAAGATGTTTATTCGCATAAAGCAAATAGTAGACAGTGCCCTTATCGGCAAGAAATGGAAGAGAGAGCCCAGCAAAGAACTGACTATGGAAAATAAGGGACTTGAAGATCTGAATGAGGAAATTGAAGCCAAATTGAAATATGGAAACTCTATGTCATTTGAAAGTCCAGAACAGTGTGGTAAAGTATTCACAGAAAAAAAACTTACTCTGAAATTGCTAACTTTAAATATCCGAAGTCTAAACCGCAATTTCAATGACTTTATTGTATTACTTCAGAGGATTCAAGTTAGTTTTGATGTGATTATTCTAACAGAGTGCTGGCTAAAAGAAACATACCAACCAAAAGAAATACCTAATTATAAAGTATATCACACTGAAAGTAATTATAATCAAAATGATGGAGTTATCGTTTACGTTTTGGAAAAACTAAAGATCGTTGTTAGAGCCTAATTTTGCAGAAGGAAATTGTTTATTAATAAAAATAGAAAATGATAAGTATTGTAGCCTTATACCGTTCACCATCTTTCAGAAAAGTGTCGACATTTTAAAGTTCTTTAAATTCAGTATTCTCAGAAGTAAATCACTTTCAAAATTTTATTGTAACGGGAGATATTAATATAGATTTGCCGAACAAAAACCATCCAAATACTGTAGACTACAATATACTCATGGCGGAGAAAGGCCTGAAAAGTGCGATTCTCCTACCAACACGGGAAAATTCCTGCCTAGACCACATTATGGTAAGATCTCGTAAACGAATCAATGTTTTTGTCTGCAACACAGCTATCACAGATCATTTCCCCGTAATACTGGCCTTAGAGACGAAAATTGTCAGAGAAAATAAAATAAAAAATATTGAAACTCTTCTAAATTTTGAAAAAAATAATGAAGACATGTTGAAACAAAACTGGACATCAATATTGACATCATCAGACGCAAATCTTGCAATGGAAATTTTTGTTCAAACTCTTCAAAATACAATAAAAAAATATGAATCCAAAAAACGAAAAAAAAACAACAAACAAAGCATTACAACCATGGATTAACAGAGGCTTAATAAAATGTATTAAAAAACGAGATAAGATGCACATGCAATGTAAAACACATCCACAAGACGAGACCATGAAATTTACTTATCTAAGATATAGAAATATGTGTATAAAAACTATTCACATGTAAAAGAGGAATATTACAAAAAGAATATCGAAAATAACTCACAAAACCCAAAGAAAATTTGGAACGTTATTAAAGAAATTGCTAACATAGCCCTGAATAAAATCACAGACATCTCGCAAATCAAAACGGAGCAAATCTCGACAAATAACGCCGACCCTGCTATAAATAGACTTAACACTCTTAACAAATACTTTGCAACAATAGGACAGACACTTGCCAATACGTCCTTAAATAATATGAAAACAACAGAAAGACAGCTAACTTTGAACTACAGAGCAGGAAAAAGCCAACAAAATTCTCTTTTCCTTCTACCAACAAACAAAGAAGAAATTAATAGGATCATCTCTCAACTGAAACACAACTCAGCGCCTGGAATAGATGGAATCACTGCGTCATAAAGAAATGCAAAGAAGGTATAATAACACCGCTAACACACATTTGTAATCTCAGCATGCAAACTGGAGTATTCCCAATTGCCTCAAAAAAGCAATTGTTTGTCCTATATTTAAAGGAGGAGATCCGTCTTCTCCTAGTAATTACAGGCCAATCTCTCTATTGAGCATTTTATCTAAAATCCTGGAAAAGCTTGTCAAAGTAAGATTAATGAATTTCTTTTTTTTTTTTTTTTTTATTTATTCTTTAATATATTTGTTAAACAATGGTATAGTATATTGTCCTCCACGCTAGGAGTTCACCTGTGTTGTGGAGCAACATATTTTAATAAGCACAAATTAATCTCGCCACAACAATTTGGGTTCCAACAGAAAAAATCAACTGAACATGCGATAACAGATATGACCGAATATTTGGCGAAGAATTTAGACGCTGGTAAAAAATGCGTGGGAATCTTTCTAGATTTTCAGAAAGCGTTTGACTCAATTTCACAAAAAAAATCTATTAAGGAAATTAGAAATGATGGGTGTGAGAGGCATCCTACTCACATGGTTTGATGACTACCTCTCGGAAAGAACTCAATTGGTAAAGAACGATGGAAAATTAAGCAACACGGAAAAAAATTTATTCGGTGTACCCCAGGGCAGTACCCTTGGACCAATACTTTTTCTTGCGTATATAAACGAACTATGCAAAATAGACCTAGAAAATGGGAAAATAATATCATTTGCCGATGATACAGTTTTACTTTTCAAAGGAGAGACTTGGGAGGAGATAAAATCAAAATCTGAAACAGGTCTAGTAAAAGTATCAAAATGGCTAGAATGCAACCTCTTGACATTAAATGCCAAAAAAACAAATTCAATGTTTTTTTCTATGAACAAAAGAGGCAAACCTAACAGTGACATTAATATAAAAGTACATTTAAATGACACCTGTACCCCAGGAACACAAATATCTCACCAATGCGCATGTCAAGACCTTAAAAAGGTGCAATTAGTCAAATATCTGGGTATTTTAATAGATGACTATTTGACCTGAAGAGCGCATATTGAAAATACGGCCAAACGAATAAGAAAACTCATTTTCTTCTTGAAAGATATACGCAACATTGTTGATAAGAAAACCATTAAAATTGTGTACTATGCTTTGTGCCATTCAATTATCAGGTATGGCATACTAAGCTGGGGCGGTGCAGCCAAGACTATACTAGATCCGTTAGCCAAGGCACAAAAAGCTGTAATAAGAGTGATGGATAAAAAACCTTATATGTATCCATCGACACCCTTATTTAAGGAAACAAAATTATTAGATGTAAGACAGATTTATATACATGCACTCATAATGTACTATTCGAACAATCCCAAACTTCATAGTCTTGTTGATCACAGCTACAAAACAAGACTAAGATCAGAGCAAAGGATGATAGTATCAAAAATGAACACATCGTTTGGACAACTTTTTCATGTATTTCTGGCTCCTAAGGTGTATAATGGGTTCAAGCAGCAATGCAGTAAGATTAAAACAGGCCCTCTTTAAAAGAAAATAACCGTATGGCTCATAGAATGTGGCAGAATGAAATCGGAAAGCTTCCTGAATGAAATTATTGTCTGACTGAAGAAAGACCATTAAGTGAATTCATTCCGACTTTATCCATATTATCGAATATATATTTATTATTTTTGTTTTTGTTTTACCATTTGTATAACGATATATGGACAACATTGTATAATTGTGTTTATATTTTATTTTATATGTTTTTTTTATTTTCTTATGATTTCTTTTTTATATTTTCTTATTTATTACCACAATAATACGGGCATTTGCCTAGTTTGGGGTATTAATAAAAAAAATTATAATGATTACATCACCTCTGGAACATCACCTCTGGAACACATTTTCCTTCCCCCCAGGCTAAGCTGGGTTTGAGGTTGTGTTTATTTTCCAAGCTATGGGTCCCCGAACCTTCTTATAATAAGGAGAGAAATTCAAAGGAAGCGCAGTGCAATGCACAGCCATATTTAAAATATTAATAAAATGTCAGAGAATAGAAAAATAGTGTATTCAGTAGAGATGAGGTCCCACAGACATTTTTGTTAAACAATTATTAGGATTGTATTTCGAATGAAAATATTGGAAAAAAATTCAAGGAAGATAGCAGAACAAGGGCGTAGCACGTGTTGTTAAAAAAGTGACGCTGTGATTATTTAAAAAATATGCACACCTTGGAAAAAAGATCGTTGCTATGATACTCGTACATCTTCAGGGCTTTTGTCAAACAACCTATTTTTATTCGTTGCGGTCTTGTCGAGGTTATAGAGATTTTATTAGACGATATATATCCATTTGAATGCATCGAATTATCTGACAGTACCTACGTGACATAAGTGTTTAGTCATATGCTCATAGTTTTGAAAGATGTGCTTCAGTGTTATTCTCACAGTTTTGAAAGATGTGCTTTAGTGTTATGCTCACAGTTTAGAAAGATGTTTTTCAGAGTTATGCTCACAGTTTTGAAAGATGTGCTTCAGTGTTATGCTCACAGTTATGAAAGATATTCTTTAGTGTTATGCTCACAGTTTTGAAAGATGTGCTTTAGTGTTATGCTCACAGTTTAGAAAGATGTGGTTTAGTGATATGCTCAGAGTTTTGATAGATGTACTTTAGTGTTATGCTCACAGTTTTGAAAGATGTTCTTAAGTGTTATGCTCACAGTTTTGAAAGATGTGCTTTAGCATTTTATGCTCACAATTTTGAAAAATTAACTAGACGGAAACAGTGAAAGACTAAAACTCTACAGGGGACGTATTTTATAGAATAGGCCTCCGTGGTCGAGGTGTAAAGCTCTTGACTGGTTCAAATCTTGGCATGGGCAAGTATATTTTATTTGATTATGGTGTGTGATTTCATTATTAAATCATTTAAAACAATATGTGGTATATTTGCGGCCAGAGTGGAAAATACTGTCATCCTGGTGTAAAACCACCAATCAGTATTTTAAAGTTGGTAGTTACTTGAAATCGCATTAGACGGTTTCTATCACTACGTTCAGCCTCACAATATACCCAATTGGGGGTGCCATAATCTCACTGGCTCTAGACGGTTGGGATTTTTGTGTTTATATAAAAGTTTTATTGCTAAATTTTACAATATCTAGCTCTTATTTTTCTACTTGGTGGAAAGGGTTAACCTCGAGGGACGTTTGCCGCCTGCAAGATAAATTACGGACTGCAAACTTTGACGATGGCCGACAAAAACTTCCACGGTAATGCTTCTTACAAATAATAACCGTGTCCCACTTTAACCCCTAGTTTCCGTACAAAATGAAATGAAAAATTTGTACCCCGTAGACGTTTTTCCACCGAATGCACAGTGTACACGAAACCTTTTTCCGCTGTCATTTTCTTGCAGTTATCACTCGATGCTTGGGTTCGTACCATTTCTGCATGTCGTGCTCTGTCCTCGTAAACGTAAACAGGCAAGATAAAGTAGAGCTGAGAAATACTGCTTCCCGTGAGCGCTTTATCAGAACTAAGTCTAACAAGGAAGTGTTACTTAGAATACAACATGAAAAGGAACTCGTCTTCGCGACTCAGAAGAGATAAACTGCATATCTTGGAAACTCCAACTGAATAATAACAAATTCTGTCATTTTTATGGAATGTATTATTGAAAGAAAATTATAACATCGATAGTCACTTGGGATATTGTGAAGTTCGATTTGATGTTTCCTCCTCGTGGTGCAGAAGATTTCCGATTCATCCTATGTAGAGACCTGGAGAGATAAACTGCATATCTAGGAAACTTCGTCAAATTAAAATAAAATGAAAGAATGTATGCTTTTAGGGAAAAAAAGGATTGAAAGACGTATATGACCTTGATCGTGGCTTGAGATCCCCATGTTAACCCATTTCTGGTGATCACCTCATTTGTGGTGGAGCAGAAAGCACGTTGACTCTTGACCCGAAATTCACGCGATCTAATCCTAACGCGGTGAAATAAAAAAATTTCAATTTAATCTATTAAATAAATTTTACATCTGATAATCTAAGTATGTTAGAAGAAATTGTTTTCCGGCAATATGCCTACCTATACTTTATTTTTTAATAACTTGTAAATCTTTTATTTTCTATCCCTTGTCTTCTTACACGATCATAAGGGCCCTTTATTGCAGAAGCATTTACCATATTGTATTATAAACATAATTAATATGTACCTTCACTTTATAAAAGCCGGAAGGCGTTAATGACAGTTTATGACACAAATTCAAAGAACTGAATATTTTCTATTTTTTTTCAAATTTAATATTTTTTATACAATATATTTACGTAAAAGCGTCAAAACATAATACATTGTAATTATTCTACTCGTAAATATCTCAGACAACTGTGTTTACCACATGTTCACGATAAAGTTTAAGAATAATTATTTAGCTACAAACAACAATTTTAATGTTTCTACTGAAATTCGGTGCATTCAAACAAACCGGGATGTTACAGTGTTGAATGTATAACAATGTCACAACAAAACCGTTTGAAAAGCGCATTGAAGCCATCCAAAAAAAATTATCTATCAATTAAATTTTAAGAAAAATATTGGTGACATTAACAGCTCGATGGACTAGTCACTATTCAAAACTAGAAGAGACTCCGCAGATATAATAGGTATATCTCCTTAAAATTGTCAATGGCTTCATTGATGTTCTCTCTTTTTGTCTAAGACTAGATTTAGAGTCTCAAGCTCCAGAACTCGATTATATAATCAGAGCGTGTAACTTATTTAATAAGTATTTAGTGATGTTGACATACTTTTGTGTAATTCAAGAACATTTAAAAAGAAAAGAAGTTAATAAATATAGAAATTAACCACTGGTATATCCTTATCGGTATGAACAAAGATGTCGACTGCAATTTGAAGTAAAAATTGATGATTTTTTTTTAACTATTTAATTATATAAGTCTAATAAAACGAAGAATCAGTAATTTTGGTTCAAGGTTTAGATGAACGAGGCAAGTATTTTTAAAAATTTTCGATATTTGATTAAAAAGTTGAATATTTTAATAATTATGTTTATTTATAGCTTATTCCATTATTTTTCAAAAACAGTTCTTAATTTTTAATGCATTCAGAAAAATTCCATTTATTTGGATTTTATTAAGAAACGGAAATACACACAAAATCACAAACTTTCTGACAGTATCCTTAAGAAATATAACGTTCAATATGCCCGAAAACTGAAGGGTTAAGGAGTTAAACATTTTTATTGATTTTTTTGTTGTTCTTTAAAACTTGGAAAAGCTCATTTTTGCGAATTTTTTGATAACAATATAGTAATTTATGGTTTAGGACTTGTTTACATTTGGTACTGGGGCATCAATGTATATATTTACACCTATACTTGAATACTTTTAATATACTACCTAAATTCATTGTTACTAAGTTAATCGAAATTTTGCATGAACTGTTCCTTGGGTATAACATGAATCTTTACGTGTTCAAAATCTAATTTTCAGGTTAGCCCACCAACTTCCAGCTAAGCGCTAACTTATCCAGCGCAATGTACTTAGTCAACGATGCGAGTATGTAACATTTCTAGTCAAGACTCAGTACTGTTGTAATATTTTTTTTTTTTTTTTTTTTTTTTTTTCGTCGGAGGCGGTTTACTTAAGTTCCCCGCGAGCACTTAGGCCATAGGCCCATTGTACTATCTCCCATTTTACCTCATTCCCTTGCCAGTAACCCGGTCCCTTTAATGAAGTTCACCAGGGCTGTCATTGGATATGTGGCGATGTCTTCTGGTTCCACACTGTGTCTTCCCAGGTATCTGAGCCTTATTCCCAGCAGAGCGGGACATTGGCACCATAGGTGAATTGGAGTCTCTTCCTCCTCTTCACATTTCCTACAGATGTTGGTGTTTTCCACTCCCAACAGTTGCATGTGTCTCCTGAGATGGCAGTGTCCCGTTAATAGTCCTACCAGTTCCCTCAGTGAGTTTCTGTCCATATCGAGTAGTTGCCTGGTTCGGTTAGGGTCCGGTCCGTTTATGAGTACTTTAGATTGCCTCATTCCGGGTGCCTTCTTCCATTCCTTCCAGTGTTGGGATTTGACCCACCTCTTGATATGTAGTTTGGTGTGGCAAGCTGCTACTCCTACGGCCGGCTCGGATCCCGCAAGTGGTGCTTTCGCCCCTTTCCTTGCTAGTTCGTCAGCCCGCTCGTTACCCTCAATACCTTTATGTCCTGGTACCCAGAGCAGGGTTACTTTATTGATGGTCGCCAGTTCTATAAGGATAGTCCTGCATTCCATCACCAGTCTGGAGTCGCATCGGTTACTTTCCAGTGCCATTAAGGCCGCCTGGCTATCTGAACATATATTTATGTTCTTATTTCTGTACCCGATACTCATATTCTCCTGTGCGCAGGCTAAGATGGCTTTCATCTCAGCTTGAAACACAGTGCAGTGCATTCCTAGAGGTATACTGAGTTCCCTCTTAGATCCCTGTAGACAGACCCCGGCCCCTGTTCCTTCCTCCATCTTGGACCCATCTGTGAACCAGATTAGTTCCTGTTTGGAGTTTGGACCTGGGACCGAGTCCCATTCCTCCCTTGTGGGGTACGTCACTTTAAACAGCTGTCCGAAGAAGTATTCGGCTTGCTTGCCGTCCTGCTTCATCCCAGCCGTCGGACTAATTGCCCTCAGTCTTATTCCTATCTCCGTGTGACTGTTTCTGGGCAACTCTCCTCTCCATTGGCCATTGCAATGTAACCTGTAGGCTGCCGCCATCGCCGCCCCCTCTATTTCTATGTTTAGTGGGGGTAGGTTCAGCAGCACTCCCATGGCTAGTATTGGAGTGGTTCTCATGGCTCCTGTGATGCTTCTGCATGCAAGTCCCTGTATGTGATTGAGTGTGACCATCACTGTTTTCAGTGTTGTTCTCCTCCACCAGACCAGGGCTGCGTGCATGATCCTTGGTTTTACAACGGCTGTGTAAAGCCATTGCATCATTTTAGGTTTGAGACCCCACGTTCTGCCGCAGATTCGCCTAGTTGCCCACATCAGAGCACAGGCCTTTCTGCCTACAGTTTCCACCTGGTTTTTCCAGCTCTGTTGTAATATAGTATCATGTACTTGTAGTTAAAATCAAATTAACAAATACGGTCTGTGATTAAAACGACGAATTTAAATAGCAAAATGAATTGCAATGGCAATGATCCCTTTTTTATCATCTGTTCGCTTAAAAATGTAATAAAAATACTGTTGTTGTATATGTTGTTGTATGTCAAAAAAGTACTGTTGGTTGAATGTGGACGACCGAAAAACTAGAAGGCTTAAGTGGTATTTTCTGTAAACCATGTGTAACTCAACATTTTCGTGGATCCGATCAGTTCAAAACTAATCTAGTAATATATATTGTGTAAATTTTCACGTGTTCAATTAAAATTGGTACCTAAATACAAAAAACAACGCATTTTATTTTTTGCCAAAAAATGTATATATCAAAGGTTCATAGGTCAAGAATAAAATTGTAAAGTAAAATTATCAACGAGTTTTCTATTGTCACATGTGCTGTGCAAATTTCATGTTGCTAGAGCTCGCATATTTAATACATCAGCCGTGAGAGAAACTAAACGATTTTCTGCAGTAAATACGAGTATATGGTTATATTTGAATATTTTCATAAATATAGCGATAAATTTACTAAGAACGGGTTGTTTCACAAAATTTGAACAATTCATAAAATTTTCAAGTTCTGTGAAAGTTTTTTTTAAGTGTTGTTATAACATCGTTATGGGCCAGTCTCTTCACCGAACTGAAATTAAAGTGAACTAGAACTTTCACAGAACTAGAAAATAATTTTTTTAATTTGTTCAAACTTTGTGAAACAACCCGTCCTACATCTAGGAAGATTATATCAAGGAACGTCTTATAATTTCGATTTTTTTTATTGCTGAAATCCAGTCATTTAATATATAAATTTTATCTTGAAAATTACTTTACCTGTCCCACAATTTCGGTATCTGCTCTTATGGTTTGGTTTCGGATGAAAATATATGATTTATTTTAACCCCTGCCCGACCATGTAACACAATTTCTGTATAATCCTTGATACATAATGAGAATAATTTATTAAGTAATGTATTATCTTCGTTAATTTATTTGCAGTGGGATGGAGCATAAAAAATGAGCAATTTAACAAACAAATAACGCCTGCTCGATGAATTGATCACTTTATTTTCCTTCCGCCAAAACGAATACAAGGCACACAATAGAAATGGGCCGGAAAAATGTCGAAATCGTGTTTTTTTTCCTTCTTAAATTGAATAAAGCGAGATTCTGATGGGCTTTTTATCGCTTCCGCCGTGTATTCGTGCGAATATTCTAGAATTATTTTTACTGAAATCAATTTACCGATACATTATTTAAAACAAATTAAGGTTCCGCCTGTTTACTGTGAAATTTCAGTCTGAAAATAAATTATGTTTCTTATTAAAAATAAAGTGTAGTAATTAATCATCAAACATACTAAACTCGGGTGCGGGCATGTCTATCTGTTTAATTCTATTTCAATGAAATCGGATATACCTACTTTGAATTTAATTGTTATTTTCAAAAATGGAACTGATTGTGTAAAGAATTTGGACCAGCAATAAAGTACTCACGGTAGGTGTCAATATTATTAGATAGACTGGAGTTTTTTTCTAAAAACAAGGAGCCGGAGTAACTGTTTCTGCTAGAATGCATTCAGAGCACACCACAAAATATGCAAGCTGTAACTGACGCCAAGGGAAGCTCTACTAAATATTTAGTCAACTTTCTGAACATTCTTTGTTGTATTTTTTCTCAAATTCGTATTATTTACAGTAAAATTATAATTGTATGCGAAATGCCAAATAAAAGTATAAATTACCATTAGGTATTCAAAAACGTTTAACAGCTTCATTGTACCTGAATAATATAATATTTTAACAGATTTAAAAGGAATTATAATATCTCGTGATGTCTTAAAAAAGGGTCTGTCAAACGGAATAGTCAAATTGACTGTAATTAACACAATGTTCTCAAGTGACAGTGGATCAAAAAGATATTTTTTTTATTCCCAGTCGTTTTTTCTTGCTCTTTCATATTAGACGGCACAAACGGTCTTACAATTACATTACAAACATTTTTTGCATTTTATTGATTTTAATTTATTAAATATTCATCAATATCAAATATTAATAATAATTGAATGATTAATACAAGAATAATCATTTAGATAAAAATTAAAATATTTACAGTCAATATAAGTGGTCTAAATAATAAAAATACATTAAAGGTAAAAAAATAAGAACCGTTTTTATTACATACAGTGAATTGACATAATTTAATTGCCAACACAAACTATTTAAATCGAGCATTTAAATACAATTAGAAAATAATAAACATTAAAACAGAAAACCTTAGTAAAATTAATTTAAAAAACTTATTAGAGTCCAGACTAAAAATAAAAACAGTGGAGTTTGTTTGTTTCACTTTAACTATCAAGTATTTAAAAAATATATTTATATACCAAATTTAAAATTTACAATACCTTAATATACAGGGTGGGGCAAAAGTAAACACCCGATGTTCTTTTGCTGTATTTTTTTATGATAAACTTTGGTACTGCTTGTTGATTTGTATTCTGCGTTTGTTTACTTCACAAATGTCAAAACCGAATTGACATTTGGCGCCATTTGCAAAAGTTATAGCGTTTTCCAATAAGGTGATTACTTTTGCTCCACCCTGTATATATATAAATATAATATATAAACAGGGGTATATATACTATATATATTGTATATTCACTTTTATATTATTCTAACCCTTTTTTTCACATTGTATAATTTGTACGGCTGCCATAACACGGGCCTAGTATGGTAGTTGAAAATTTAAATATTTAAAATAAAAGAAAAATAAAATAAAATTTAGTTTACAAAACATAAGAGAAGATTTTTTTTTAAATTGTGTTATAAGATACAATAACTTTTTCATATTTGAAAACATTATTTAAAAATGTGGACCTTACTGGGTGATTTACCCGTGCTGAGGCCCCAATTCCACATTTTCACAATATTTAATATATATAATAAAATACCTTAATAAATGTGTTGATTATATTAAAAACACCTTGGTTAGTTCTATTTTTTCATATTATTACGTCTTTTACAGCCCTACTTTGTTATTTTTCCACTGACGTCAGTTTGCTCACTTAATCAACACTGCAGAAAGAAGACTGTGGGAGTTATCAACGGAGCATCCGACAGGCGGGGATAGTCTATTAATCGATATGGGGGAGTTTCTGGTACTAAACAACTTTCAGACAACCAGCTCTTACACCGTGTGGTACAAAAAAAGTATTTAAAAAAATTATATAAAATTCTTATGCAAAATACAATCGCTTCTATTATGCTCTCCCCTTTTAATAGTTTAGTCTTAACCTAACTTACCTGAGCTTACACTATTTATTTAGGTTTTTCAATTTATAATTTGGGTGGTAAGTATGGCTACCGCCGCTCAAAGGACCTTTTGATGGATAACCAACGCCCCAGCTGTAGATCACCCCAAATGGTTCGTCACGTTTGGTGTCTTAGCCCCATGTCCCAGTTTCATGGGGTGAGGTTTGTCTAGTTCTTGGTGGCGAATGCATCTGCTCACCTACTTGCGTGGCGGGTCGGATCAGGAGAGACTATAAAATATAAAACGTAGGTTCAAAATCTCTAATGAATGTTTGGTATGGAACAAATGTTATGACAAATTCAAAGTTCGGGAACGCATATAAAGACAACGTACATTCCTTATTATTGTTAATTTCTTTTCTTGATTGATTGATTGAATGAAGAAATTTTAGATGAATCTTAGATGTAGAAATAAACCTACTTCCCAAAATCCGATCGAGTTAAACTTGGCAGATAGATGACTCCTTGTCTCGCGCAAATACACTCAAATAGGATAATGTTATAAAACTTTACAGCAATTAATATACGAAATAAATCTTAGTTCCATCAAATTAAGATTTGGCTTAATTGATAGCTGTGGCTTTGGCTTAATTATCAATCAAACCATTTTTTTAAAGTTCACATCAGTTATTAATGAAAATAAGTGTATTCTAGTAGAAAAACTTTGTTAGTAACGGGTTGATTTTTTAATTCAAAATGTATGATACCCTACAGCTTTGAAGTGGAGCATGGCACAAATCAAGGTAAAAAAACACTGGTAGTAACGGGTGCAGTATAGTTTCATAGTATAGTTTGTAGAATGACTCTGTGCAATGACTTGTGTTTATGTTCCGGACTAATCTGCCAAAGTGCAGGACATAATGCCTCTGAGATATTGGGACGCCGGTCGTAGACAATGTGGTCCTTTGAAAAGAGTTATCAGGTTTTGGTTTCTGTTTGAGACAGTGTTGCAACAGTATTAATGGAATCAAAGGGACTCTGCTGGAGAAGTAGTATTAGATGATGAAATTGATTATGATAGTGGAAATTTAGAAGCAGAAAACTCCTTTGACGGGTTTGTAGATATCTATGACAAATGGTTTTTATTTTGGTCCTAAGATAGGTATACTGTGGAAGTTTAAAAAATATATTTTTTCATTACATTCTTCACAAGAAGCCTTAAGAGAAATAATTTCTCTTACAGCCTATGTCATATTTGGAGATGCTTTGTGGAGGATGGTAGTTTGATTTTATTAATCTACTACGTTAATTATATTAACATTCAAATAAGGTTTTTCGATTAACGTTGTAACGAGTGCTCTCTCTTTCTTTCATTGACGTATTAAATTTTGTATTTAGTTTTCTTTTTAATTTAATTATTAAAAAAACACCCCAATTTAATATTTTTTTTGGTTTTTAGTAGAGAATGTAGTAGTTTGATTCATCTTACTCGTGTATATTTTTAAGTAGTAGTTGGAATGTAATAATTAATCTACACGTTTTTACTATTGAGATAATATAATTTTTGGCTATTTACATAGCGCCGTTTTCGTGAGAAATCACCTCAAGGGCGCTGGGATTAAAGATTAGAGATATTAAAAAAAGAGCAGTCGGCGTCATTTCATTCCTCTTCACGATAATAATACTGTATTTTATGTAGAAATGAATGTCGTCTTAACAGACTTACATTGGACGAATAAATGCCAACGAAGCGGATAGAATTTCATGAAAGTAATATTACAATGACTATTTTTTGACACGTGCTTCGCATAATTTTGCTCGAATTTTGAAGTCTTTCATTTGTGGTTTCGTGTCATGTGGAATTTTGACGTTCAAAATATATTACAATATTATACTCCGAAAATGCTTCTAACATTCTTACAATTCCCACATTTTCGACAAACAAGATAATTATAGAAAGATATTGAACACACCTACATCTAATTTAACTTGTACATATATTTTGTAATCAATATTACATACTTAAATGAAAATAATATTCGTTACATGAAAATTTAGATTTCGCGTTTATCCTGACGAAGAAAACATTTGTTTTGAAACCACGATTATTTTTGATTTATTTAACTTTTGTTATAAAATTTATCAACATATTTTTAAACAAAAGTTTCCTTTACCGGGATACCTACATTTATTTGTATCCTGATAAGTGTTTCTTTGGTTCTGAAATATGTAGATAATTTTTATTTTCATGTAATTAAAATGATGCAATAGAGTGATTTTATAACAATAATCACAATATTGAAGAATTAATACCTTTATATAGTTACCTACGAACATATTTACTACACCCTTCCTACGAATTGGAGAAACTAACTATATTAAAGAAAAAAATTACACAGTTAATTATACCCACGGAAAATGTCTTGAAATATAAATACAAGATCCAGTAGGTAGTTAAATAAAGAAAGAAAAGTACATCATTTTATTTTTATTCTTACTCCATTTACTAAATTTATTTTGCATGCATTGTTCAAAAGATTCGAGGTCTTCTGCAATAAAGAGAAGAGATGGAGAATACGAAAGATTAATCGCATAATTTGATTTCAAAAAAGCAGTAAGAGATCCTACTAGTCTACAACCACCCCACGTTCCTTTATGATAATTACTTACCTGCCCCGTTTAAACATATTGTTGTTCTGTCGACAAAATATTATTAGTTAGTGTTTTAAATTTGGCTAATCATCTAATCACTAGCAGTTAAAAACCCGCTCCGCGGGTTTTTTGCTGCTAGGCCCTGCGGGCGGCACTTAGTTGGGCTTCGCCCAACTTAGGTGATACTAACAACAGTTACATTTAATAGGTAGATATTAGGTCATTCACAGAGAGAGGGTGAATATATATTGTTAAAACACGGAACAGGAAGGAGTTAATGCATAATAAAATGTTCAATTTAGGCATGATAAGAATGACAGTTGTTTGGGTAAAACTTTACCTCTCCCGAATATTTGGCTAAATGGGTAAAGGTAAATTAATAATTAAACTTAATTATTATATAAATATACATACCAGGCAAAATGACTGTTCTATTATACATATAAGAACATGTCAGATGAGACATTTTTTGGCTAATTTTACAATCAACGAAGCGTTTCTAGCTTCCGATTGTGTTTCATGTTTTTTTTATTTGGGTGGCAGTGCCTACATTTCCTACAAACAAAAGCGTATTATGCGCGGACTTCATATCGTTGTTCTGTCAAAATGGTGCGAAATTATTATTTACGTAAATAATATTAAATATCAATATTTTTAAAAATCGTAATTGCAAAGAGTTGTTGTTTACTGTCATTAAATGCGTATTGAAACGGTAGTTTTACGTAAATAATTACCGTTGCTTGAATAGATGAAATTGTACGTATTTATATATCGCACTTATGTGCTGTCGGCCAATAGGGAACTACTCCAGATTTGAATTCGACCAATCAGAGGGCCGAAACCGTCCAGACGCTAGCGTAATAATACTATCAGATTATTTAAACTTATTCAAATGTAACCAGGGTGGTAGACATTTTAACATTACGCTCTGATATGTTATGAGTAAGTATCATTTTAAACCATTTGTTAAAAGAGTCGTAAATGATTTAGCATTCAACCAAGCACATTCGCATATCTATTTAATTAATATTTACACCTGCGAAATACCATTTTCGTACAAATTATTCATAAACAAATAATTTTCACTACGAATTTCGTACTTCGAAAATGGTTTATGATCTAATTATTATTACAAGCAAATACTAATAATTCATATGATATAATGCATGGGCAATAATAGTTACGGAATTGTAGAAAACACAACCGTTTTGAATGTCTAAAATTTCATACATAAAACATTATTATGTAGGTACACATGTTATTACAATTCAGATTGAGACAAAATTTTCTCCCGGTAGCGTTGTGGAAGTGAAAATATCTACATCGTAAATATGTACTCACCGCTAATTTTGGCGATTGCCTGAATTTTTGGAATTGTGTCTTTCATTTCCAAAACTAGGTGTGTTTGGTTTTGAATAATTCCGCTAATATTCTCTGGAATTACATCAATTTTTAAGAGCAACACGTGTACAAGTATAGCGTTCATTTTGTCTCTTCATCGTAATGTTTATTTCCTTACCCATTGTGGCACTAAATAAGATACATTACTGTGAAAATTACGCTCATGAGTCCTGACAGACAACCTTCGAGTTTTTTTTTATCTACTCGTTAGAAACGAGTTTCATTTCGAAATTATCGTTTGATAGCGAGGAAGATTGTGTTACAGCCTTTGTTTTTTTTTCTTTATATGTACATTATAGAAATTTTCGGCAGAAGCATAGTGACAAAAATCTAATAAAACTGTAAATTTATCTGCCAAATCAGCAAAAAAACTTGATCTGTGAATACGGCGTTACGATATTTGTAGGCCGATATAACTATTCAAAGTTCCCAATGTGTTTTCTATATAGATTTATTTTTACGTATTTGAAAGATGAATTTAAATATTGAAGACAATATAAGCGATTCTTAAATGAAAATTTGACACTCAAAAATCAGAAAAAGATTATGGTCACATCTAGGACTAGTCCTATATGCGGTCGCCATGCAGTTGCCGCGGGAAATAAAAAAACGCGCATATAAATACAAATGCCGACTACCCAAAAGAAAAAAAAAACAATTTTTTATATCGCGTGATAAGTTGTGAAATAATAAACGTACTCGACATTCAACAGTTCGCTGGCCATATTTATTTGATTAAAATTGCACTTAGGTATTACCGTTTCTACTGATCATTTGGAATGAATCGCACACGTGTACGCAATTCACCGCTGTCTGATATTACTCCTAACTATGAGGAATAAGTTTTATTATAAAATTTTCTGGCAAAAGGACCAAAACAGGTAAGTATTAATTATTTATACATGAAATATACGTATTGATTTATTCATAGAAGTTCAGTCCGTAGTAAATAATTTGGAATTGGCTTGAAATGTTTGGTATTAGGAGTGTCTCCAAGAAGTTTTCATCTCATAGAATAATTGTATCTGCATATTTTTAAGTCAAAATTTAAAATTATTTTAGCATAAAATTTTTATAGTTACGTGGTCCAGAGCAGGAGATTTAAAGTACGTCCTAGTGAGAGACTCGCAATTGAGAATCAAAAAGTTTTGTTTTTTTTTAGTTTTCTTTTTGTCGTGTTAGGTTTTTTAAGGTAATTGAACTTAACTTAAAATGATGACAGTTTTACGTTATTTTATTGCTTTTCATTGCGTTTTGTATCTTCAACCGCAACAGCATTCCCTAAATAGTTTTTTGGGGATCAGGTATAGAGACAATAAAAGATATGTTGTTGTGTTACAGCGTTTATTTTGAGTCAGTAGAGTTGCGCAGTTGTAAGATGACTACGGACGATGATGATGATGATGCCAGGTGTACACGCCGATGACTGCAGTGGAGTGGTCGAAGCGGTGTCAGTGAGTCGACATCGTGGTGACCGGACTCGTGGATGCGTTCAACACTGGTGAAGATGTGGAGTCTTCCAGGTACTCCAGTGTGAATGAGGTAGCCGAAGGTACCTGGACCTGGTTGGCAGATGTGCGGTAGATGCTGGCCGGCGCTGATGGCGCGGGGCCGAGGCGCAGACCGGCAAAGTGGTCGCAGGGTCTAGGCGCGTGACTTCAGCGCTAGCGCGCTGATATGATCCCAAAGAGTCCATGATTATCCGTGCAGAGCCGGACGTAGGTGTGGTAGGTCTGTTTAGCAGTGGATTGCTGATTTATGACTCGGGGACTGCTAATTCGTGACTGACTGTCGAGTTCCTTCCTGCTGTCGCTTTAAAAAGGTGAATGACTTTCTAGAAACATTCTAGCTGCTATGGTAGATATTGCCAAACAAACCTAGACAACGGCCAAACATTACGGAATGTTTCTCTAATGGCGTGGTACTTTTTAGATTGACATAGTAATGTACCACCGCAGTTTTACCAGTTCGGGGCAGGTAAAACTTTGTATTTTTGGGTATCGACCTTGAAACTCTCTTCCTGCAGATTACAGTCTAGTATTTTGCGTTTTCAACTCAGGAACTATCTTCCTGCAGATTAAAGTATAGTATTTTGGGGTGTTTTGACCCAGGAACTCTCTTTCTGCATATTAAAGTTTGGTATTTTGGGGTATGTCGACCGAGAACTCTATTGCTGCGATTACAGTCTATTTTTTTCTTCCAGGTGTTCCCATCCTTCATATAGTCAAACGGATGCGCTTTTTTACACCGTAACTGTTCACTTTCATCCACAAAAATGTCTTTCAATCAGACTTTTGCGTTCTAGGGGGTTGTCATTAATTCCGCTTTCAGACACCAATAACATTTTATCTCAATCATCTGTAGCGTTTCATCCAAATTCGTTTTTTGCTCTCAAAAGTTCTTCTTTTTTTCTTATTATTGTTGGTGATTTTTGTTCTTATTTTCTGTTGTAATTTGTTATATAATTTTTTTTTTTTAATATTTGTCTAAGTTTTAGATTTCCCCTGTCTTCCCCTAGGTACGCCTTTGTTTTCATAAAGCTGTTAATTATTTTTTATTACGTAACACTTTATGCACATTTTATTACATCGTAATAAAAATGTGGGTTTATTGCCAATTTTCTTCTAACCAGCTGAGTTTCTTAGCGGGAATACAAAAAAATGTTGTGTTACGTAAAAATTAACGTTAATTTATTAATAAATATAAATTGAAGAAGTATTTTTTTTCTTATTGATACTTAATATTTCATTTAAAAGTATGTAGTAAAATTATATTAACTGTTTTAAAAAATCGCAATTTATATCCATGAACCTGAGCAACGAAACTTAGGAAACCAATGAAATTTTCATTCAACTTATCCAGCAATATAAAAATACTTAAATACACACATAGCTAATGCATACAGTTAGTTATAGGACCAATGAATCGCTCAGAGGTATTGATTTTCGACACTTTAACATAACTCATCAAATTGGAAAATCGATAAGATCTTTCTTCTCTTAATTTTCATATGCGTATCTTAACTTTTCGATAAAAAAAAATTAAAGAAAATCTAAAAGAATCTTCAAAACAAACATCCCCAACCCCTAATAACTGTTTATATCCCCCCCGGCCTTAAAACAAATTAATATCAAACTATACAATTCAAGAAACTGAACAAAACAAAGGCCTTAAAGTAACGTCTTTAAATGTTTTGGAATCATTTTGGAAATATCTCAGTTTAAAAATATTTCATATTTATTTTACAGCAATTCAGATCTACGTTTGTTGACACTCAATAGATTTTTCCAGAAATTGTCTACGTGCTGTGAAAAAATCTGTATCTGTAAAGCCATATATTAATAAGATATGAACGAAATCCGTCATATATTGACCATTAGCAATATTTGAATATGATATAGAATATGATTGACATACGACAGTTGGTAGACAAAAGCTGCTACTTTTAGCGCGGCCTCCGAGGTATCGGAAAACTGTAAATGTGCACAAATTTTTAGATAATGTCGTTCGTTACGAAAAATAGCTGGCTTATTAACGAATGGAAGTGAACTAACTAAGCTCACAGAAGTGAAAGAAATACACATCTTATACACGATCCATAGACCTAATAATTCGTCTAAGACGTGATCAATTGATTCCGTTCCAGTTTCGATAAATAAATATTATTAGTTTTGACTAATGACCTCATGAGCTAATGAATTCCCTTTTGAGTGTCAAAAAGTACACGCAGACTGCCATTGTTTATTAAAATTAATATTTCAAATCGATATTGTCAATTTATTAGTTTTTTTTTCGTAGTCGTCTTAAAATCAGGAATGTCAACACAAAGAGAGATACACCAGTGATGCCAGTGTATATCGATTCTGATTAGTGAAGTTATCAACATCGTTCTGAATATCAATGAATGCGACCGTGTTCGGGATAACGGTATAAAATTATAGGTAGTTAAGCCTATCTTTCTGATATTGTAATGTTACCGACTTCACTGTGCTAGACCCCTATATATTGCTAATATGTATTATTAGTAAGTACTCCACCTGCTCGACGAAAAGCGTTTTCTGAATTCCATCTCTGGGTCTGGTTTTGCAGCTTTTGGGTAGCCACCGGAGTGAGTACGGGATTTGGGAGTATGTAGGACATTGAGTAAGAGGTTCGTAAGCGCCTTTTTGTCATCGAACTCCATGTCATTGGTTGGCCACTATATGAAACCGCCAAAACGGGTCCCTCGAAATCGTCCCTTTTCCGGTACGCTTTGGGATCTTTCTCTCTCATTTTCATTACCTTTGTTGTTTGTAAAAAATTGTCAAAAATATCCTAAATAATCCACTACATAGAACACTTCAGAAGAACACGAAAAATGCAATGTAGGCGTGTTTCTTGATCCAAAAGTCTGACCATTATTAGAAAATTTCAAATACGATAATTCGTTTTATCATCATTTCATTTCGATCAATTGGAATGGTGACATACGACGTCAGGAAGTCTAAAAGAGGCAGAGTGCGGCTATCTCAGAGTTAGTACCAGAAGGTACTGAGTCAGCGGCTACATTGGGTTTCTTTGAAAATACACAGGAAGCATGAAAGAGAATGTCATCTTTGAGGATGCTGTGTATAGGGTTTTTTTAAGGAAAGGAAATAGAAGAATATCTGGGAAGGAAAAAGGTATAAGGGGTGGGTTGGAATCTGGAGGTTAATGTGTCCAGGAGTGACGAATAAATCCATCCCTCCCACTGGAGTACAAGACGATGGGTCGAGAGAGTCTGGCTGAAGAGGTCCAAAGATCTTTCTAAACCAGTCTCTCGATCCGACTCACCACGCAGAGTAGGTGGGCAAACGCATCCGCCGCCAAGACCTAGACAAAATTCACCCCGTGAACCTGGGCACCCCTGCTATGTCTCTAAACGTATCGGACCACTTGTGGCAGAGGTGTTGGTTATCCAATAAATGGTTGGAAGGTACTTCTACCTTTTATTATCTATTAGCTATCCACCATTTATTAGATAACAATATTAGTCCATGTTAAATTTCAGAACTGATTGATATTTGTAACATTAGTAATTCGTCTGAGATGAATCTTAAATCTGTGTAAACATTGGTTTGTGAGCCAAAGCCCATGCTCCATACTAAATAAACATTATACCTTTAGACATTAGAGGATAAATCATGTTTCGATATGATAACATCTATTCCTAGTTTCATTCTACATAAAATAAAAATTTCCCTTTTTTTATAAATATGTATTGCGAACAATTTTTTAACTTCTATTTAGGTCAGCGGTCGGCAAATAGTTCTGGTGGCAGGCCGAGGAAATATGTCAATAGTTTTAGGGGGCCACAAGAAAAAGCGGTTCCGTGATTTGGAAACCATCAAATTGTGCATGCGAGCAGCTTTTGGAGAAAAAGTAAGCTCCCCAAAATTTAAAATTACGTTTGACACTTATTTCAAGGAGATATCTTTGTCAGCTCGTTGTATGGAATGTATGGAACTATTACTTAACTATCGCTGTATTAAACTATTTGGGAGTAAAGTACACAATTTACTTATGAAGAATTTGAAAAATATGTACAAAGTTCTGCTCTGTCGCTATCGACGAATCTACCGACAATACTGACATAGCTCAGTTGAGCATTTTCTGTACTGAATACTGTGGACTACATGCACTGTGGTCTGTTTAGGGACTCTTTCTTCTGCGGGACAGAATGCGAGCAATTCGCAGGCCGGATTTGGCCGCCTATTCCCGATCGCTGGTTCAGACCATTTGATTCGGAAGTTATTTCATCTAAAACAAAATAAACGGAAGAAATCATCCAATGCCCGAGGAAAAAATCAAATCCGACAAAACATATATTATGAAAGAATACAATTTGAACAGCAGTAAACCTTAATTGAATGCGCCGTTCTAAAAATAGTAGGTTGATTTTTTTGTGAAAAATGAGTATTTGGTCCGTACAACATTATGCTCACGAAATTCCAGTCGAGCGGCTTGAAATTAAGTTTCCTTAATAAATATCCTGCGGAAAATTTCTGAGCATACTTACCGCCCACTTCGAACACCTGATATACGTTGGGGTTCTCATTAAGAAAATATTAATGATTTTCTTGTATCACGAAGTTCATAAACAAAGTATGAAAATAGAGCGCTATCATATTTTATTTTTGTAAGTAGTAGTAGTTTTGTGCTGAAACTAATATAAGCACGACTGAAATCATTAGATAAATATATTTTTAAAATATTCATACGGAATATATCATATCAGATTTCGGGATAAAAAAGACTTAGAAGGTTTGATTTACAAATACAAAATACATAGGGTCAAACGCCATTAAAATTTCTGCCATTAAAAATGTCATTGGTGTACGCGCTGGTGTTGCAGAAGCGGAACTGCAAAAAATGCTGTGCCTCGACATCTGCCTATAACTTGAAAAACTGAATGTACATAAGTGTATGTGTACGGGACGTGTTTGCCTGCACAAGAAAAGACTGTAAATAATAAGCACCGGCACACATCAGTCCTCAACCTGGGTAATGATTCAACTAAAACACCGTGAGGTGTTCTATCCAAACCATCATAAAAGAAAGACGATTCGAATCAAAATTCACATTTTAATTGCAAGTATTGTACTGGTATACAAAACGTACAAAGGGGTGTAGCTTATAGGTATTTCCCATTTTTACAGCCAACCCAATTCACAAGAAATAGTTATATGTATTTCAATACAACTGGTATTTAAAACACAGATAGAAAACTGATACAATCGGAATCCTTTCAGCGATTATTTCAGATTGGAGCACATTGTGCATCATCGCGCCAAACGATACAGCAAATGGCGTAGGCGACTGCTGGAGCAGTGGCCAGTTCAATTGGTAGCCAGCAGGAATCGCAGAGCCTCTAGGCTTCAGCATCAATGGCTCATTAAGTTGGTAGCCAGGAAGAATTGATCAGCTTATAGGTTGTCAGCATCAATGCAGCAGGGATTAGCCAGCCTCTAGGTGATCACCGGCAGTGGGCAGTTCAGTCGGTAGCCAGCAGGTATTCGTCAGCCTTTAGGTTGTCAGCATCTGTGGCTGGTTCAGTAGGTAGCCAGGAGGACTTCAGCCTCTAGGTTGTCAGCATCAATGCAGCAGGGATTGGCCAGCTTCTATGTGATCACCAGCAGTGGGCAGTTCAGTCGTTTGATTATAAGAGCCGGCACACGGAGACGCCCCATTATGTGATGACAGATGCGTCTGACTTAGCTGAGTGCCGGCCGTAAACAGCTTGTTAGAAATAGTTGTAATCTTTAAAATGATTGTGCCGTGATGGAAGAACAGAATTGCCTACAGATTTCAGTTGACACTCAGGAGTTTATAATTATAATTAACAGATCGCGTTTTAACTGGAGGTGTTCCGTCCACTCGTGTTAATTTTTGAAATTTGACTGATTCAATATTTTATTTTAACTGGGTATTATTTATAATTTCTCCAAGAAGCGTTCTTGTGACAGCAATAACATCAAACAAAAAAACTTGTTTACTGTTTAAACGCAGGTGTTTGTATGAGTCATTTGCCTAGTAACCGATTATTTTGGTGCATTTTTCAACTCGTAAACATTATGGCTTGAAAAAGAGGTCATCAAACCTGCAGGTGTTCAACCTTAGTCGCTATCGAATCAAATGCAGCAAATCATGTTTTCACGTTCGATACACTATGTATGTATCACAAACAAATGTATTATAAATCACCTTTTAAAAAAATTAATGTTATAAGTAATAATTAAAAAAATAAAATCTATATTTATTAATCAAAATCAAGGTTATCACTAGTGGTCCAAATTTTATCAATCAATTAAGTCGAAAAACGCCCATTTGAAATATTTTCTTAATACTTCCTGTATGGAACCTCACAAGAATCCCAACTGCTCCAACCATCTGGAGCCAGTGAGACTATGGCATCCGCAATAGGGGTATGTTGTGAGGCTAGAGGTATTGCGGAAGTATCTAGCTATTCAGATCTGGTCACTTTATTTTATGTTGATGCAATGAATCTCTGAATATGAATCTGCAATTAAAATAAATAAAAAATAAAAGTTTTGATAAACGTAGCATAAAACTAAAATGCCTTATTTTAAAACTGATCGTCGAATAATGAAACCGGTTTGCTCTAAAACGAACAAGTAAAACAATGTGAAGAAGTCTATAAAACACAGTATTAAATAAAGTATTAGTAAATAAACTACGAAAAAGCCTTCTTTCGTTCGCTTCGGCCTGCTATTACGGGGAGTCAGTGGCGTGTACAAATAGGATACGGTATCGCGGGCAAGCCAATCCAACCCCCGGGGACTAATATTGGCGCAGTTCATGTAATCTGGGCTGCTGCACAGTGTACATGTGAACATGTGCGGCGGTGGCAATCATAGCACCCTAGTGCCGACACTGAACTGCTAAGCTTTAATTAATAAATGTTCCCAATTGACTAACAAACTTATCAAATGGTAAGTATAAAATGATTTGAACTGGAGATATTATGCAATGGCATCATCAATATCATATTAAGTACTATTCCTATAATAATTACAATATTACTGGATACCTACAATTTGTATTGGTTAGTTAGTTTTGGGTGAGTTGATAATACGAAAGTAGTTACATTAGATAATAATATGAAGAAGACGATCTATGAGATTTTATGAGGAAATTCTAAATAGGCCGTAGCGTAGAGAATTGCAACTTTAGCGTCGCTCACTATCGTCGCGGAGGAGCTGAGTTCGCTCCCTGCTTAAAGCAACTTTTTTTTAAATAAAAGAAAAAATAATAATCAAAAACTATAATAATATAAGTGTAACGCCATCTAGTGAATTTCATCAAATACATTAAAATGAGCAAGCTAAAGAAAACCACCAAAAAAACACCATCTAGCGACTCTGATGATGACTACAACACAAATAAAATATTTAAATTCATGGAAAAAAAGTTTGAAGATTTATCGGAACAATTGATGAAATCTTTTAGAGAACAAATTAAAAATTAACTAAGAGATCTTAAGAAATCTGTAGAATTTTGTTGCAATAAAATTGATGAATATGAAGAAAATAATAAAAAGAAAGATACACTGATCAAACAACTGCTATCAGAAAACAACGAAATAAAACAGCAAATAAACAAACTGGAACAATTACACAAACAAAATAACATTGAGATACAAGGTATTCCTTTTAAAGAAAATGAAAACTTACCAAAAATAGTCAATAATATTATGGAAACCATCAAATGCGAAATGGAATCATCAAAAATAACAAATATATATCGTATCAGAAACAGAAACCCTTTAAACAAATATCCAGCCTTAATTGTATCATTCCAAAACAAAGAAACAAAAGACAAAATCATCGACCAAAAAAGAAAATATGGTGTCTTGTACACTAAAAACATAAATTTTCCGGAAGATAACAAAATTTTCATAAACGAACAATTAACGGAACTAAATAAACACCTCCTGTTTCTGGCGAAATCCTCAAGACTCGGCTACAAATTCATCTGGGCGAAAAACGGTAACGTTATGATGAGGAAAGATGAAACAGCTCCAATCATCCATATAAGGCAGCCGAATGACATCCCTTCAGAATAAAGGACCATCTGACCGCATTGCATGTGAAAATTACTTATATCCATCAAAATGTCTGATGAAAATTTTTTGTATGAAAATTACATTTGTAAAAACACTAGTGAACTAAATAATCACTTTAAGGACGTTAACTTTTCAATTCTTAACATGAATATTAGAAGCTTAAGAAGGCACTTTGATGAGCTTTGTATTCTTCTCGATAGTCTTGATTTTTCTCCTAGTATTGTCATTTTAACAGAAACGCAAATGAAAGAAGTAATTCCCTATAACTTGCCAGGATATGTAACTATTTCATCCGAATGTAAACATACTGGTCACGATGAATTCACTTTATTTATAAAAAATTGTCTTAAAAAACCTGCCTTCGAAATTCTAGACTTTAAAACAGCTAACGCAATTAAATTAACATTTACCCATAGTAATTGCACTTATTTGCTATTAGCTATCTATAGATCACCTTCCTTAAATGAATCTCTATTCAATAATGAACTTAATTCACTTATAAAAATGACAAACAGAAATAACTTTAATTTTTCAATATTAACTGGTGATATTAATATAAACATTAATGAAAACAACAAAAGAACAAAATGTACAAATGAATACTTAGATTGTTTGTCTTATGCAGGATATCAATCATACATAAACTCACCAACAAGAGAAAATCTAAATAATTCCACGACTCTAGATCACATATTTATCAAAACACACAAACACATTATAACTAAATCTTCAACTCTAAAAACAAACATTACTGACCACTACCCAACATTCTACGGACACAACATCTTAACCACAAATTCAAAAGAATACTCTAACACTGTTGAAATAAATGAAATTAATTACAACACATTAAACAATTTACTTCATTCAGAAAAATGGGACAACATACTATCAATAGCTAACCCAAATTCAGCATTAGAATTATTTTATAAAACTCTAGAAGCTTATATTTCCAAGAGTACAAATAAAATTGTCATCGCTAAGAGAAATTATAAAAAAATTAAGCCTTGGATCACTGTAGGACTAATAGTCTCTATCAAACAAAGAGATAAATTATACAAAGAGATGTTAAATTATCAAAAAGCCTGTCAAAAAAATAACACAAGAATTATGCCTTTCATGAAAACGAAATATTTAATGTACAGAAATTTACTAAATAGGTTAATAAGAAATTGCAAAAAGAAGTATTATTGTGAAAAAATTGATAGTGCAAAAAATGATACCAAAAAAACATGGAATATTATTAATGAAATCAAAAACAAAAAAAAAAAAGTATCAACCGATGTCAATGAGATTATAATAAATGAAAATATTATAACTGACAAATCGACTATTGCAGAAAACTTTAACAACTTTTTTACAAATGTAGTAGATCAAATACTTGAATCTTCTAGCAAAATTGATAATACAATACCCGTAGACTCATCTTTACACTTAGACTCAACTAACGATTCAATTAACTCCTTAGAATATTTTTCACCCATCACAACAGATGAAATTGATAAACACATTGACGGTCTAAAATCAACAAATTCTACAGGAATTGATGGTTTATCAGGTAACACACTAAAAAAAATAAAACATTACATTTTAACTCCATTGCTACATATTTTTAATATATCCTTAAAAGAGGGACATTTTCCCGAACAATTAAAAACCTCTATCATAATACCAATTCACAAATCAGGAGAAACGCACATATTAGACAACTACAGACCTATTTCCTTGGTCTCAAACCTCTCAAAAATATTTGAAAAATGTATCAAAAATAGAATAATGAATTACCTAGAACAAAACAAAATTCTGTCCCAAAATCAATATGGCTTCAGAACAAAACTAAGCACTGAAGATGCAATATTCGATCTGACTAAAAAATTATACACATCTGTTGATCAAAATAAAAAGAGTTTAGCTATATTCCTAGACTTAAGAAAAGCTTTTGATACGGTAAATCACAATCTACTTATTGAAAAAATGAATCAAATAGGTTTAAAAAATGATACACTAAAAATTCTTACTAGCTATCTCAAAGACAGAAAACAAAAAACAAAAATAGGGGATTTTTATAGTACTGAAACAGGAATAAAAAATGGAGTACCACAGGGAACTGTGCTTGGCCCGATTCTCTTTCTAATATACATAAATGATTTATGTGATGTTATAATCCCTGGTAAAATTGTATCTTACGCAGATGATACAGTAATAATAGTGAATGGAAAATCCTGGCCTGAAACTTTTTTGAAGGCAACAAAATGTATTACATATGTCTCATCATGGCTAGAAAGTAATAGACTCTTCTTAAACTATAATAAAACATTTTACCTAACCTTTTCTAAAAATAGTAAAAATAAACCCCCTAATAACCTTAAAATTCGAATACATAACGTTAACTGTAATCAAGAAATATGCTCATCTTGCTTTGAACTCGGAAAAGTTGAAAAGATTAAATATTTAGGTATTGTTATTGATACAAAATTAAATTGGCAGTCACAAATTAATAATACCGTCTGTAAATTAAGATATCTTACATACACATTTTACAGACTAAAAGAAGTGCTCAATGTTGAAAAACTGAAAATTATATATTTTTCTTTGGTGCAATCTTCACTCATATACGGAATAATAGGATGGGGCGGTGCGCTTAATGCACATATCAAACCTTTACAAATAATTCAAAATTATATCATCAAAGTTATGTATAGTCGGAAAAGAACATTTTCAACGGATGAGTTATACAAAGAATCTAAACTATTCTGTCTCCGTAAACTATTTATTTTGCAAACTATGAAATACATCTTTAAAAACAAAAATAAATTCGAAATAAATGAAAACAGAACCAACATAAGAAATAATAATGTATTTTATACTCCCCAAACGAACACAAAACAAATGCAAACACACTGCAGTTTCATTGGACCCCGTACTTTCAATCTTTTACCGAAAAATATTCAAGTGATAACTAAACTTCCTCAATATTTAAAAGAATTAAAATTATGGCTTTTCGACACAGCAGTTGAAACTTTTTTTATTTAATTTGTATCAATTTATGTTTCTCATAAAATATTCACCATATATTACATATATTACAATAAACACTTATAACTTCACTATACACTATTATAAACACTTTTTATACAAAACGCTTATACAAAATGTAATCTTGTTTTTATTTTATATGCCCACAATTTGTTTATTTCTAGGTACAATAAAATAATAACTTAAATATATTACCCACGCACAGGCTGCGCCTTAGTGGGTTCCCATTATTCTTATTGATTTATATAATATTGTATGTAATTAATGTAAAAATTGGGAAAAATAAAGGAATTAAAAAAAAAAAAAAAAAAATTGATGTCTGGTGGTCTATTGCTTACTTCCCGGAATAAAAAAAGTTTGAAGGTCATGAAAAAAATATTATCCCTCAAAACTTATGTCATCTTTGGGGATGCTAGGTTTAGGGTTTTTTCTTGGAAAGGAAGTAGTGAACCTGGGTCTTGAAGTGATCCATGTTACATGTGAGGTGAAACACAGAGGTCGGCAATTCGTTCCAAATTCGAGCTGTTTTATTCAAAAAACTGCCCTGAAAAAATATTTTCCCTCAAAACCTATGTCATCTTTGGGGATGCTGGGTTGATGGTTTTTTAGTGGAAAGGAAGTAATGAACCTGGGTCTTGAAGTGATCCATGTTACATGTGAGGTGAAACACAGAGGTCGGCAATTCGTTCCAAATTCGAGCTGTTTTATTCCAGAACGAGTGGTCTCATATGACAAATGTTTATAAATGGTGGGTACGCGTTTGGTGTATTTCCTGATTGCGCACTGGTGCCGAAGGAATTAATGACACTAATTCCTTGTGCATCTTCCATTGAAATACCTGTAGAACAAGAACAGCATTCCCACCTGAGGCCTAAAGACTGTAATCCTTTTTTTAAGGAGAATCCAAACTCCAACGGCTCGAAGGGCTTTGAAGCAGAGAATGGATGGTTATCTCGAGAGTATTTCCTCCTGGGGTAAAAATAATCTCGTCGAATGTAATGTTTCAAAGACCCAATCTTGTCTGATTACGTCTAAAAGGGATCCAAATGATAATCTAGTCTCCTTCAACGGAAGCAATCTTCCGAACAGGCCTTCCATTGATATGCTTGGTATAACTATAAGTGACCAGCTCAGGTACGGAGGCTCCATCGAAGCCAGAGTAAAGTTGGCCTCTCAGAAGCTGGGCGTACTGTACAGGGCCCGCAGATACTGTAATGATACACAACTGCTGACCCTGTACAAATCGCAAGTGCGCCCTACTGTCGAATTTGGCAGCCATCTCTGGTCCGGAGCCCCTAAATACCTGAAAAAAACCCTAGACTCTGTGCAAAAACGGGCGGTCCGTTTGATAGATTCCCCAATCTTAACAAACGGACTGCAATCTTTAGAGCACAGGCGTCAGGTAGGTATGCTGTCCTTGTTCTATCGGTATTACAATGGAAGATGCTCTGAGGAACTAGCGTCATTGATCCCTTAGACACCGGTTCGTAGTCGGGATACACGCCAAACGCGCGCCCAACATTTGTACACAGTTGACACTTGTCACATGAGAACGGGTCGCTTCTACGATTCGTTCTTAAGTTCAACAGCTCGGCTGTGGAACGAACTGCCGGCCTCTGTGTTTCCTCCCTCCTACAACATGGGACTCTTCAAGACCCATGTTCACTCCTTCCTCTCCACAAAAAGACCCTCCACACAGCATCCCCAAAGATGACATAGGCCCTGAGGGAAATTATTTTCTTCAGGGCCTCCTGTGTGGAGTTAATATAAAAAAATTAAAAAAAATCTATCAACCCACGTGCCTGAGAGTCGAGTGTTTTTTTCAGGTATGTTGAAAGCTTTAGATCAGAAGTGGTTGTCAAATACAACCGGGGGCGCACTTGCGATTTGTATAGGATGTGATATTTATAGTGTCAATAAGTTGGATGAGTAGAATAATATATCATATTATATGGTGCTTTGGATACATATATTTAAAATTTCAATTTTATTTTAGAAAATATCGAAAGGAGAACAATCTAACTATTCTTTTTCTGTTTAAAGATAAGTAACTTAACTCCTCTTCCATTCATATCATTGACAATTGATTTTTAACAGACTTATTACATTCTCTAATACGCAATATAAAGGCATCCTGAATCCGTTCTACAGGGATTTCAATGGAGCCTGCTCCAACAACTCAAGTTATTTTCGGCATATTATGCCAAGTTTTGCAAAACATCTTGAGTGATCATACGGCAAAATATACCATTTTTCATTACTTTTCTAAAACATTTGATTGATTTATATTAAAAAAAAAAACATTAAAAATTGACTTTTTTAAACATTACTGCGTATTACAGTTATCATTGGAAAAAAGCCAAAAAGCTGAGCTTTTCTAATTTATCAATAGATATCAGAATTCCACAGTTAAAAACCTGAAGTAACCTGTTCCTGAATCAATTTGTTTTTATTTTTTTGAACTGAAGTTTTTTTTTCAATTAATCAAATTTTGATTTTGTTCAATATTTAGCACATATTTACACACTGCGGCATTCGTAATTGAATTTCCCATTTATCTAACGCGTTTTAACTCATTTAATAAATAAACGGCAAAATATAGATGAATGCCTTCGATATATAGCACTCTAATGATTTTACATGTCTTCATATTAAAATTAAGAGGTACGGTTTTATTTAATGAGGGTGGGAAATTTCCAAAACGAATACTCAGAAGTGCCGAGCGCTGGACACATATTTCGGTTATTCGATCACTCGATTGGTAATAGAACTATTGATCTTATGAGCACGCGAAGCTTGACGAACATGAGCGGAACATCAGTACACAGTCAATGTTGGCTTCATGAGAACGAGTCATTTCTTAAATACGTTTTTAACTACTGGCATCTGTTTTTCCTCCTTCTTATAATTCGGGCCACTTCAAGACCCTCGTTAATAAATGCCTTCATTTTCAACTTAATCCACCTCACAACGCTACCCAACCTGTGACGACATAGTTACTGTACGAAGAAGGGCGCTTTTGTGAGGTGTCACATTAAAAAAATAGAAAGCTACCGACTTATATGTATCTACATCTAACATAGTTAGATTTGGTTCAGAAAGTTATAGGCAGGTACGAGTTCAAGGGATTCGGGACGGGGTTATCAGTGTTCAGCAATTAGGAGCTGAATAATTATTTTAGGTACGTAGTTAGGAGGCAGCCTTGCTAATTGCTTCACTCAGTAATATCCTTGAACATCGTTAGTATTTTTTATAGAAACCACGACAGTATTATAAGATAGATATGCTATATAGTGTTAGATATGCGACCTAACTTAAAATCTAATTCAAGGTTACATCCGACAAAATATCGGTCGATAGTAAAAAAAGTTGTTAAAGACGCTATAGCATGTTTCACCTGAATATATTAAAAAATAATATAGTCTATTTTAGCACTCTGACCCGAATTTGTTTAATATATAATAAGTTAGAGTGTGCGGAAGTAGACAAGGTTAAGTGTGCAAAATTTCATAAACCTCGACAATAAAACTGTAGATTTGTGTGCAAATAAAACCACGCAGTCCGCCAGCAACAAACAGACACATGCCTTTGTATATTAGAAGAAGAAGATTACTCTGATGATGGGATTTTCTAGACCAACGAAACTTTTTTCAGCTCGCAATATCGTTTTCATCGCTAGTCAAGCAGCAAATATCCAAATATAATCCAAAATACAATTATAAATCCCTCATTATTAAACTAAAATCTCGTGCAAAGCCGGGTAGTAAAGCGGTTGTTTTATAAAATTTAATTTTTTAATTGAAAATCGTTAAGTATTCATATTTTTTCGATGTTAGAGATTATCAGATAGGCAATGTATAAAATATAATTTGAAGAATTTTATATAAATGAAAAAAATTTAAAGTAGATATCATCGTTTTAAGAAAATATCTCATTTTATAAACTTTTTTTATTATTTTCGGCATTGGTTGAACATGCAATGAGATTTTGTAAAATAATCCTATTTATAATAGAGTTACGTAAACTGATTGATTTATAAAAGTGTTTTACCTTACCTAATAGATTTTCCGTAATTCGATGGAAAAAATCCAAGACCGATGAATTTATAACAGAATCTTGTTTTTGATTAAAAAACACGCCTTACGGAAAATATGTTTCACTTTTATTGGGCGTATTTTACTATACGCCAGTATCAAGTATAGTTAGAGTTGTATTCTTCTCGATTTTTTAGAAAAGGCGTCGAAATCGTATCATTCTGTAATCTTATTGGCATGAAGGCACTAGGAAGAGCAATATTAATAACTCACTGAAACGTATTGCCTACGTGAAAAGTGGATAAAGAATCAGACAAAAAATTGTATCCTTACATAAGGAAGGATCTCGCGAAATAAAACACTTATTTTCTATCAAACAACATAAAAATAATAAAGTTGGCGCATATCGGTGATAGCCTCATACTGGAAGGGATTCTTTCGAACGATTTCTAGATCCTTGTAAGCTTTCAATATTTATTGTTGCGGGCGGGTTAGCGCAGTTTGGGTTTCTTCTTCTTTTGGGTCTATAATCTCCACTACCACTTTGCGCCACCACACCTCCTACCCCTTTATAAGTCTAGCGGTGTTCGAATCTGGTTCTGCGATTCCTTACTGCCTTATTAGGTATCATTAAATTAACCAAATCAAAATGAAGAGAAAAAGTCAAATCGAATGAGACCGGTGAAAATTTGAGGTTATAACTCAAATCGCATATTTCTCTCCCTGAAAATATTGTGTTGTGTTGCTTGTTAGTGTGATTTTTTTTTTTTTTTTTTTTTTTTTATAGTCGGAGGCGGTTTACTTACGTTCCCCGCGAGCACTTAGGCCATAGGCCCATTGTACTATCTCCCATTTTACCTCATTCCCTTGCCAGTAACCCGGTCCCTTTTATGAAGTTCACCAGGGCTGTCATTGGATATGTGGCGATGTCTTCTGGTTCCACACTGTGTCTTCCCAGGTATCTGAGCCTTATTCCCAGCAGAGCGGGGCATTGGCACCATAGGTGAATTGGAGTCTCTTCCTCCTCTTCACATTTCCTACAGATGTTGGTGTTTTCCACTCCCAACAGTTGCATGTGTCTCCTGAGATGGCAGTGTCCCGTTAATAGTCCTACCAGTTCCCTCAGTGAGTTTCTGTCCATATCGAGTAGTTGCCTGGTTCGGTTAGGGTCCGGTCCGTTTATGAGTACTTTAGATTGCCTCATTCCGGGTGCCTTCTTCCATTCCTTCCAGTGTTGGGATTTGATCCACTTCTTGATATGTAGTTTGGTGTGGCAAGCTGCTACTCCTACGGCCGGCTCAGATCCCACAAGTGGTGCTTTCGCCCCTTTCCTTGCTAGTTCGTCAGCCCGCTCGTTGCCCTCAATACCTTTATGTCCCGGTACCCAGAGCAGGGTTACTTTATTGATGGTCGCCAGTTCTATTAGGATAGTCCTGCATTCCATCACCAGTCTGGAGTCGCATCGGTTACTTTCCAGTGCCATTAAGGCCGCCTGGCTATCAGAACATATGTTTATGTTCTTATTTCTGTACCCGATACTCATATTCTCCTGTGCGCAGACTAAGATGGCTTTCATCTCAGCTTGAAACACAGTGCAGTGCATTCCTAGAGGTATACTGAGTTCCCTCTTAGATCCCTGTAGACAGACCCCGGCCCCTGTTCCTTCCTCCATCTTGGACCCGTCTGTGAACCAGATTAGTTCCTGTTTGGAGTTTGGACCTGGGACCGTGTCCCATTCCTCCCTTGTGGGGTACGTCACTTTAAACAGCTGTCCGAAGAAGTATTCGGCTTGTTTGCCGTCCTGCTTCATCCCAGCCGTCGGACTAATTGCCCTCAGTCTTATTCCTATCTCCGTGTGACTGTTTCTGGGCAACTCTCCTCTCCATTGGCCATTGCAATGTAACCTGTAGGCTGCCGCCATCGCCGCCCCCTCTATTTCTATGTTTAGTGGGGGTAGGTTCAGCAGCACTCCCATGGCTAGTATTGGAGTGGTTCTCATGGCTCCTGTGATGCTTCTGCATGCAAGTCCCTGTATGTGATTGAGTGTGACCATCACTGTTTTCAGTGTTGTTCTCCTCCACCAGACCAGGGCTGCGTGCATGATCCTTGGTTTTACAACGGCTGTGTAAAGCCATTGCATCATTTTAGGTTTGAGACCCCACGTTCTGCCGCAGATTCGCCTAGTTGCCCACATCAGAGCACAGGCCTTTCTGCCTACAGTTTCCACCTGGTTTTTCCAGCTCAGTTTGGCATCTATGATGACTCCGAGGTACTTAACCGTGTCAGAGGGTTCTAATTCCTTTCCATAGAAGGTTGGATTGCTCCATCCTTCTAGTTTCCTTTTACGCGTAAAGATTACTAGTTCTGTCTTGTCTGGGTTGACTGACAGTCCTGTTTCTTCACACCATTCTTCCACTGTTGCCAGTGTTGACTGTATAAGGCCTCGGGTTGTGTCTGCATCCCAACACCTTATTATGGTTGCAATGTCATCCGCATACCCTTGCGTATATAGGCCCCTGTTGTTGAGTTTCCGGATGAGGTTGTCCACCACCAGGCTCCACAGCAAGGGTGATAAGACCCCTCCCTGTGGACACCCTCGTGTCACCAGCACTTTGATGCTTACCTCACCCCTTGTCACCGTAAGTATCCGGCCTGAGAGCATGTTCCTCAGCCACCTTCTGGTGGTTTTGTCGAGTCCATGTCTTTCTGCCGCTTCATCAATGGATTTAATAGTGGTGCAGTTAAATGCTCCCTCTATATCCAGGAATAGCCCTACCGCCAGTTCCCCAGTCGCTTGTGCCTGCTCCAGTTTGTACACCAACCTGTGCAGTGCCGCGTCGACTGACTTACCTGCTTGGTAAGCAAACTGTAACTCGTGGAGGGGCTTCTCTTTCAGTGCCCCGTCCCTTATGTGCCTGTCCATTAGCCTCTCCATTGTCTTCAGAAGAAATGAGGTGAGGCTAATTGGGCGGAATGCACCTGGTTGGTCGTAGTCAGCTCTCCCCGGTTTGGGTATGAACACTACCCTTGTCTTCCGCCATGGTATGGGGATGTATCCGAGGGCACAGCATGCCCTCAGGATCTTCGTCACCGGAAGTAGGATTGTATCTAGGCCCCTCTGTAGAAGTGCCGGAAAGATTCCATCCTCTCCTGCGCTTTTAAAAGGGTCAAACCCTCTGATTGCCCATTTAACTCTGGAGGGAGTAACTATTTTAGCCGCAGTGTCCCAGTCCTTACCTTCCCGTGTAACTCGGGCTGGTGGTGGACCGGTATCATCTGCTTCTAACTTTTTGTAGCCGGGAAAATGTTTCCCCAGCAGTACCTCCAACTCCTCCTCCCAACTGTTGGTATATCCTCCATCAGCTTTTTTGAATGGGCCTTTTGCTGCCCCTGGGTCTTTTGCAAGAATTTTTTGGATTCTTGCAGTCTGTGGGATGGTTTCCACCTCCCCACAGTATTTCTCCCAGGAGCATGTTTTGGCTTTCTGGATTGCCACCTTGTACTCTTTCTGGTATTGCTTGTGGGCATCCCAGTTTCTTGGGATGATTACATTTTCACTAACATAATGATTTTCTTTCATTATGTTAGTGTGATTGATTATATTTCGTTTCTTAATTTAAATTAGCATTAAAACTAAAAAGTTCAACTTTTGAGATAATTCATTTTGAAAGTTTTTTTAATTGAAGTAAGATATTATTATTGTTAAAATTTTCCGTAAAAAAAAATCTTGTTATTTTTAATCAATTCTTATTAGCCTAAAACACTCATTTAAAATGAAAAATTCCTTTAGTATTATCAATGCCTTTCATACAAAAATAAAGTTGGTTTAAATAAAGTTTGGAAATTAGAAGGCTGCGGGTTCAAATCCCATCGGCAGCAAGCATTTTTTATCGGAAGGTTTTTTTTTTCAAATTGGTGTTTTAAAATAATATTTTAGCTTTTGAACTATACATAAAAACCTTGTCACGTAAACATTGGTTTATCATAAAAAAAATCTTAATACAAATAAGCATTAAGTCCGACTTATTGATTTTTCCCAAAAATCATTTTATAAATATTATTCTAGAGGCCTTTCATTATAATGATTATAATCGATAATTTTGGATAGTGGCCGGGAGGTTCAATTTTTAATCGGTTCGTCTCAAATTATTTCCTGCAAGAGGTTTCCTTCAAATTTTGTGTTTATATTTTGGATTTCTTTATTAAGATAAATAATCTGCACAACCTCGAAGAACTGATGGCGCCACACCTCCTCTACCATAGTATGTATTCCAGGTTATCCAGGGTGTCTAGTTACCCACCCGCATTTGTCACCCACCGCAGTCGATAAGGCGAAATCGTTCTACCGCCGCCTTCTGATCAAAATTCCACACCAGATCCGACATTTTCATTTTGTTGCTCGGTGAACCGAAATAAGACATAATATAAAAGCACATTTGAATCTTCGCCACTTTTCTTCGTACCAAAGTGGAATTATTTCGTTGACTTTGTCACAAATTTATATATACGAGTATTAAGCAAATTTTAATATCGTAACGTATTGTTTCCATGTACCTAGTCGATCAGTTCGTTTTAAATTACCCATTAATTGCAACAATACAGGATCTAACGCTGAACTCAATTTCATAATGAATTGCCTGCATGTACTTGGAAATAAATATGTTTTGGATGAACCTATAAACATTGCTAGTTAAACCTCATACAAACACTACTTAATTAAAACTGTCTGTCAGCGCTTCTCAGATTGACTATAATCAAATACAGTTTTAAAGTATTAATTTCTTAACACTCATTACATAATATCCGGGATTTATAATATGTTGTATTGTATTTATAATAACCTACTAATTGTACTTTTTTATGTTGATAATACTATTTCTATTGTTCTCTTTTATGTGTTTTATATTTTTTTTTTTTATCTATGTATATTCTGTATTCATATGTAAAACAATTTTTATTCTTTTGTAAAAGCCGCTATAATCGGCGTTAATAAATAAATAAATAAATAAAGTATTAAATAAAGCAGAAAGAATACTTACTACTGATTCAATCAAAACATGTTCAACATGTTTGAAGTATTACATGTAATCAAACTTTATATAAAAACGCTACTAAACAACATTAAAGACAAAAAAAAACAAATTACAACAAATACAAACTTTCATTTATAGACCAGAAATTAATAGACATGCTTACGAAAAAAACTCCGACGGTAAACATAATCTTTGGCCAAAGATACTGTAAATATAAAATAATTCAACAATTTTTCACTCGATACAAAGAATGAGGGAAACAAAACAAATTCAGATACAACACAAAATGATACATTAAAGAACTAAAAATTCTTAACGATAACACAAAAAAATTATAACGCAGAAGGATAAAACGTATTATACGTAATACACAATCCATTACAATACAATACAATTGCAAATACCTCATAATGTTTGTTTTTTTTAATACGTTTTTATTTTTTTATCTCATTTTTACTTAATTTTCTATTTAATTCAATGTATTATTTCATATTATCTTTTTATTGAATTTTTGAAGAAATCTGTGGGCTAAAGCAGGAAACTGAAAAGTGAATTTAGCCTCCTCATCTATTGCTTAATTCTTTTTCTAGTTCAATTTAACTATTTTGCACTCTAACTTCATTTTTTGAAAAAAAAAAAAGGAAAAATTAAAAAGAAATTTAAAAAGGATCGGTGCAGTAGTTTTGAAGTTATGACGGTCACCGACTTTGAAAACGTGAGTTGTGGGAAAAACGCTATAAAGTTTTGAACACTAAAAAATCTGGTATTAAACGTTTATAAGCAAATTTTATCGGCTTACCTCACACTGAATCATCAATGCCAGGTCCATAAAGGATGTTGCTATCATCCATGATATTGAGAGCACCTTTTTGCTCCTGTCTACGATGAATCCTGCCTTCTTTAGTTTGTCTCTCAGCTTCCAGCTCTGCTCGGCTTATACGTATGGTCGGGTAGGGATTAAAATCCGATAGGTATAAAAATACTCGTAACTTCGTCAATTTTGCTCCAATCAACTTGAAATTTGAACACAATATTCTTATCATATTAAGCATTTATTTAAAAAAATTCAAAAAAAAAAATTTAAAACCCTAGCCCCCCCTTAAAACAGCAAAAAACTTGAGCGCCTTCTCCGAACGTTTAACACAGGCAAATCTAACTATCAGTACAAAATATGTCATTTAAATGGTTTTAGTAGCAATCTAAACGAACTTCAAAATATTATAAATATTTGCTTTATTATTATTTCCATGGGAGCCACGCGGGCAGATCTCGTCATAGCACCGAAGACAGCCATTATCTACAAAATCTACCAGCTCAATTTTTGCTATCTTATGAACTCCGTTTAGATTACCCGCTGCCATTTAATTATGAGACCGCCTTAAAGTTCTAATCATGTAGGATAAAATATTCTACTTTACTTTTGCAAGGAATTATTAAACGTAATTATTGTGAAGTGTTGTATGATTCATTTAATAATCACGAATTATAAGTCTCAGTGAAGGAGGGCTCATCCCTTTTCCCAAGTTTGATAGCGAACTTAATACTGGAGGAGTAGTTTGGCCCTAAATCTCTTCATGAGAAAATAAGGATGATACGGGAAAGTTTCCTGTCTAACAACTATACGAAGCCTGACAATTTATCTCAATTTGGACACTTTAATCTACAATGAACAATGAACGTATTTATATTATAAATAATGCTTTAGCACGTATTATCCGTGAAGCAATAAATGTTTTTAAAATAATTTCCACCAGATTTAACAGCCCACGTAGGTATTCAATATTAAAGTCTTAGAATTATAACTACTCGACATGTTTTCAATGACTATGTACGTAAATAAGAGTGGACTCGGCGCTTTACCGATGACAAACCTTGTAATATGTGTGGTTTAGTATTAGTAGTCATACAACCCTCAAACAACAAACTAACATGATTGCAATCACCTCTTGTCTGGAGCTTGTAGATATTTACAAGTAAATATTTTTAGATCAAAGAAAACAATAATTTACAATTTGTCCAATTTTTAGAATAGCCAAACAAGTGCAGATATAATTAAAAAAATAATAATGTTAATTGTTGCATAACACAAATTTGAGCACCACTTGGGAAGCAATATCACATTTTTTTCAAGTAAATTGATATTTAAAGTTAAGAATCTTTGTAAAAATAGTCTCATATTTATATATATAAAACTCACCGTATTAATTTACGTAAAACTAATTCGTATCAACTAACACCAGCATACAAAACAGACCAAGGAATAAATTAGACAATGCGGTTTCAAACAAAAGCGAGCAAACCAATCCCATAATACTGTGAAACAATGTTGTATTTTTGTTTGCCCCACTAAAAATACTCCAACAAATAATTCTACTGAATATGAATTTTCCGCAGAACGTTTTGCTTCAAATTTCTAGTTCAACGCAATTTTTCTCATCTCATATTATATTTGTTTCGATCCTTTATAGTTTAATGGTTCAAAGACATTTTTATGAGAATTATTTTATAAGTTATAATTTGGAGTGGTGTGTTAAAAATACCACAAGCAATTTTTAAAATTTCTAATGTTATATTAATTCTAATTTTCGAACCAGTGGATCAGAGTTTTCGCTTCTCGATTCCTTTTTGCACTTTTGGAAACTCATCTATCCATGAATATGGTGGGATGGTAAAAAAAATAACAAAAATCGTAAAAAAATCTAGAGATTAGGATTACAATAACATTGATGTAAAACACGAGCGTTACAAGTATTTTTCAAGCCCGATTGATTTAACCTAAAATTCAAAAAAATACTTATTTTTAAATGTGACAGTGTAATGCGAATGTTATTTCGCGCACATTGTATAATTTTCTTGTTTTCTGAAGCGTGCATTCCGCTTTCTTTGGCATTCAAAAATATATATTTTATGAACAGAAATAAATTCTTCATTATGTTTCCTTTGAATGCTTCCAAAAACATAATTAATAGCAACCCGCCTAAAATTTTCTTTGGAGTTTTTAAAACAGTAGGGGATGTTTTATAATGATACAGGAGGTTTAGCGGTTTCACAAGACGACACAAAATTACCGTCAGTATAATTCAAATATTTTTTTAAATTTTCTTTTGTCTAAAAAATTTTTTGATTTTTCTTGATGAATAAATTAACCAGAAAACGTATCAAACAAATTGACATCTCTCCAAAATCTGTCAACACCGAATATCATTTCAGAAATTAAAAAAATATCAATTAGTGCTGGTTGAAAAAAATTGCGTTGACCTAGAAAATAAACACAAATAAAACTTAGAAGGTTAGGGAGCTTGTACTACATCAGAATATATTTTTTGTTTCCTACTCACTTATTGACTTAATTTTTGCAATCATCGTGAATTTTCAAAATCGCTTCTTGCTATTACGTCAGCTTTGATCACAACATGTTGTGGTAAATTTTCTAACTTTCCGGATCTAACCCAAATGCCCAGTGTCCGGAAAGGAGACCGTACCCCCACACATCAGAATAATATTAATTTTACTATAATTTATTTTTATTATTTTCTTATGTAACGACGGAAAAAACAATAAGTTGCAAATGTTCCAAAATAATACTTAGGCAAACAACATTTTTAAAAGTTACTAAGATGTTAAAATAACTAAATTGGTTAACAGTGAAACGTATGCACGCGATGATAAACAACCAATTAACAAAATAATTTTCGAACCGAATTAAATACAACAAGGACATTCACACACATAACACATGAACGTCAAATGAAATTAGGCTACCACAAAAGGACAAATCTAGTACACAAAACAATCTACCATACAAAGGAGTGTTGTATTATGAGGTGTGACAATAATCACGTTTTCGTCTCCTCCGGCATCTAGCTCAGAATCATACTTAAATATATTGCTGTTTTATACTTACCTCTTCAGCCGTATACTCTGCTTTCTCTCCAATTGGGTGTGGTCTAGGGAGGTGAATTTAATTAAGAACATGTAATAATTATAAGTCTCGATTTTAATTAGGTTTTTCAAATCTTAATACTAAATCTCAATTATGCTTATGTCTACTTACATCTAAATCTTAACTAATTGTCATATGGATCGGATACAACTAACTTCGTAGAATCTTCTGTGTTCCGCGGGGGCGTTTCCAGGCGCGGTGTCGTCCGAATGCAACAATGGGGTTGTGGCGGTGAGCAGTGGGTGGCGCGCAGTGTTTATTATTTTGGTTTATCACCATTTAATGTTCACAAGATACATCGGCACTTTGCAGCACTATCCGTTGAACTGTTAGTTTTGCAATGTTTGGTTGACACTTTAAATCGCAACAGCACTTTACAATACGTTCGTTTATTATCCTCTTTTAGTAATGTCCATTTCACTTTTTAGTTTAACCGGCGATATCGATTGTCCACTTTGTACAACTCACTTTCTTTGTTTCTTAGGAACCTCTTCCTAACTAGCTCGTCTCTCTCCTGTCTCCCTATATACTGTCCTTCTTTCTTGAGCTCGTAGGACCTGTCGCCCTACCCCGCACTTCTCACTTCTTTCTTTACAACCCCCGTCTGTCAACACTTTCTTTGTCTTTGGGCGCACACTGCGGGACATACTCAGTTTAACGTTCATATTTATTTGTGACGAAATTTGATTCGTCACAATACCCCCTTCGTTACAAAAGAAAATTATGGTTTCCTACAAACATAATTTTCTATTTCCCTTTTCCCATATGACAACCTTCTTAACTCTAAACATGGTAAATCTTGAATTATAAACAATGCAATATTCTAAATTTAACATTTCTTATCATTACTTATCCTCATCATTTTTTTCTTTTTTATCATATCTCATTTTCAACGACAATCCTTTTCGCTACACGCTCTTTCAAACTCACAACAAAATTCAAGTCAAAACATTTAGCCTATCAATATAAAATAACATGAAAACAATAAAAGTGTCAATAAAAGACATTAAAATCAACGATGAATACTAACACCTCGACTAACATAAACACTTTTTATTTTAACCAAGCGATCTAATCCTCTCCAGACACTTGAGGATATAAACCTTTCAATTTTTGTTTACAAATTTCTTCCCAAGCATGTGACCAAAAACTAATGACAAGATTTTAAATGACAACATGAAATGACAACATTATTAATGACAATATTATTAATGACAACATAAAATTTTCAAAGAATCAGGATAGGGAAGGAGTTGGGAATTCATACCTACCACTTCAGTTTAATCTCCCCTCAGTTCTGCTGGCATGTCTGAAGTATAATAGAATTCCATACTTACATACGCATAACTCCTTATCAATACACGTTGATCACTTAAACCTAAACCTTAGTTGTACTTTGCAAAAGAGGCCGTTACTAATCTTTATTCACTCCTCATTTACCTTAATCTATTAACGCCTACATCTTCGATAACAAAAACAAGAAATCTGGTGTACATACATAGTACATCTGAAATGAAATGAATGATAAAAAACTAAACAATATATGGTAACAGAGTTGTATTGTATCTCCCGACGTGATACACAATGGAAATTTGAGCGCCAGATAGTTTCTATTACACGGAGAAACCACAAAAACCGGATACTCTGTCTCTCACTCAACCGCTTTTAAGATGCAACCTCAACATGTCACATTTTATCATCCCTGCTGGCCAATGCTTCAATGCATCATCCCATTTTATTTAAATTTTTCGCACTTTTACATAATTTACGGTATTTTATCACGCGCGCAGAATTTTTTTCAGATATGGAGACGATTAGGTACACACATACTAATTTCAACGAACGCGCGTATTTGTTCCACTCAAATCATGGAACGTTCAGTGCTTGCTTTTGTTTTCACATTTTCGCTTGTGGACGCACTTCTATCAATACTGGTCTTTTATCACGCATGCAGACTATTCAGATATGGAGACATTTAGGTACTCTCATAGTAATTTCGTCAAACATGCATATTTGTACCACTCAAATCGTGGAACGTTCAGTGCTCCTTTACGTTTCTGTTCGCATTTCACATTTTTTAACTTGTGGACGCACCTCTACCAACACCGGTCTTTTATCACGCACGCAGATTACTTTTTAGATATGGAGACATTTAGGTACTCTCATACTAAATTCATCAAACGTAAGTATTTGTACCTCACAAATCGTGTCGGTGGTAAGTGCTCCAATTCGTAACTAACGCAGTTCGTCATCACATTCGCACGCGCCTTTTTATTTTCTCATCTGCGCAGACTACTATCCGAAACATTGCGAGACTTTAGATACAAGATAATGTACGGTTTCGCCGAACGAAGATATTTGTTTTCCTCAAATCGCGTCAAGTGAATGCGTCTTAACCCTTTCTCTCCCCTCTCTATCGGTCGCCTTCCGCCATCAATTTTTAATTATCGGATTTTTACCGGACACATAAAATTGATCGAAATTGTGGTATGAAAATGAATTTCTCCGAATGACATATAGAAAATACATTGTTATTCTTATGCCGTTCATACACAGCAAATTTTTACTAACTTGCACGATATGAATGCGCTACAAAATCCTTTTGTATCATCTTCGCGGTTGTTCTATTTTTACAGTGAGATATTACAGAGTATCGCATTGTACGTTACAACATGTTGAAATATAAAATGGAAATTTAATCTAGCCAAAACTTAAGTGTAAAAATGGACTAAATATATATAACTTACTCTAACCTATTTTTCCGATCTCCACCGTGTCACATCACAATCGTGGGTAGCTCCGATTTCACTAGATCCTTAATGTGATATCTACCTGTCTCCTTTCCGTTTGTATCCGCTAGAAGATATAAGACGTCGGAAATTTTTTCTTTTACGACGTTTTGGATGAATCTTGGAGCTAATTTACTTGAAAAGTATGCAGCAGCATCAGAGTGCACGAAATTTTTTCTCCACACGACGTCCCCCGGCTTATAAATTACTTTTCTTCTACGTAAGTTGTATGCACCTGCATTTCGTTGGAAAGCTACCAGCAAATTATCCCGCACTATATCGAAAACAGTTTGGAGTTCCTTTAAGGATGATCCATAGAATTTTGTATCGTTTATTCTAAGGCCAGTTTTAGATTCTGATGTCACATTATTACTCTGCGGGTGAAAACCTCCGTTCAGCATTTGTTCTCTGCCGTGAAATAGAAAATACGGTGTAAATCCGGTGGAAAAATTTACCGTGTTATTCATTGAAGTCAGTACCATTGGCAAGTGAGAGGTCCACGCCCGCTGATCCACCTTGATCATTATGCTTAATGTCGTCTCAATTGTCTTATTGTAAGCTTCAACTACATTTGATTGAGGAGCGTAGTATGCGTTGTAGAACAAAATAGGTACATTGTATTTTCTCGTGAATTCTTTCAACTCTCGAGATATGAATTGCTTCCCATTGTCCATTTGTAGCACTCTCCGAGTCCCCAATGGTAAGAATATACCAAATTCCAAACACTTTATGATGGCCGCGGAGGTAGCTTTACGCAGGGGAAACAACCAACAGTACTTTGTAAATACGTCGATGCAACTCAATATATACGAGTGTCCAGACCGGCTGCGAGGTAATGGGCCAACTAAATCTATGGAAATCATTTCCATGGGGGGCGTTGACTGACTTCGGAGTGGACATTTGACCTAAAGGCGCCCCTGTTGATGGTTTGTACGCCTTGCAGGTTCCGCATTTTCTAACATATTTTTTAATATCTCTGTACATCCCTGGCCAATAAAATCGCAATCGAGCTTTCTTAAATGTTTTAAATGTTCCCGGGTGACCTATTGTAGGAGAATCATGACATTATCTTATCGCTTCTTCTCGTTTAGCATAGGGTACAACCCTTTTCCACTCGAAATTTCCCGTCAAGGGGGTTTCACTTTCAACATTATAGTAAAGAATGTCTTTCTCAATACGATAACGTAAATTTGCAGCCGGATCATTTAAACATTTTTCATATAAATCCGTGTACCAACAATCTTCGTTTTTTTGAGACGACTTTTCTTTTATCTCGCCGACTTCCATCCGAGATAAAGCATCGGGCTCAATATGTTGGGATCCTTTCCGATGTATAACTTTAAATTCATATTGAGAAAGTCTGGTGGCCCATCGAGCCAATCGGCCAGATGGATTTTGAAGGCTGTGCAGCCATTTAAGACTCGAATGATCAGTGACCAATGTAAATTCCTTGCCATCTACATAGGATCTAAAATGATATACCGAATCCAATGCAGCAAGCAATTCTTTTTCGGTGGTACCATAATTTTCTTCGTGTTTATTTAGGGATCTAGAATAGTAACTTATAGGGTGTTCTCCGTCTTCAAAGATCTGAGTCAACACTCCTCCTATTCCTAAGTTACTGGCATCCGTATGTATGGAGAACGGTTTCTCGAAGTCAGGGCATCGCAAGATCGGTGCGGACGTTAGCGTATTTTTTAGTGCTTGAAACGTATTCTCGGTTTCATCAGTCCACTTTAACTTAGTTTTTCCATTTTTAGCACCCATTATTTTAGTCAATGGTGACGCTATAGTAGAGAAATTTTTGATAAATCTCCTGTAATAGCCACAAAAGCCAAGGAAACCCTTTAATTGCTTTGAATTTTTGGGTGTAGGATAATTTTGTACACTTTTTATCTTAGCTGGGTCCGTTTTAAGTCCGTTAGCATCTACCAAGTAACCTAAAAAACGCAGCTCTTTTTTACAGAATTCGGATTTGCCCAGATTAATAGTTAATCTCGCTTCATTGATCCGATCGATGGTTTTGTGTAGTAGTTGCTCGTGATGTTCGAAGTCAGGTGAAACGATTATGAGGTCGTCTACGAAACAGAAAACGTGATCATCCCACTGAGGTCCAAACAACTGATCTGACAGCCTTTGTAATTCAGCCCCAGCATTTTTTAGGCCAAATGGCATGCGCTTGAACTCGAACAATCCCCTCCTTGGTACTACAAACGCGGTTTTTTCCCTTGACTCTGGGGTGAGTGGTATTTGCCAGTAGGCTTTTGACAAGTCTATTGATGATATGTATTTTGCGTTGCGCAGGTTATCAAGGATTTGCTTAGTGTGTGGAAGTGGGTAGGAACCACGACGGGTAACGGAGTTGAGCAATCTAGAATCAAGGCACAGTCGTGTAGATCCATCTTTCTTGGCCACCATCACAACAGGACTCGACCATGGTGAACGCGATGGTTGAACCACCCCCATCTTTAGCATTTTTTTATTTTTTTTTTAAATTTATTTATTGAAACATATAAACAAGGTTACAATTTTTTTAACAATATAAACAAAAATATATCAATCACTCTCCTAATAAAGCAGCTGCTTGTGTTTAGGAGAGGACAACAAAAATATTTTTACATTTGTTTAAATTAAACAAAAAATATTAGTAATAAAACAAAAAATAACACAAAAAATAACAATAAAAGTAATAAAAATATAGGTTAGTTAATAAATGATTCAAAGAATTTAAAAGGCAAAAACATATTTCTAAACAATAAGTAAAGTTATGAGGTGGTACAAGAGTATTTTAATTTAATTTTTTTTAATATTTTTCGTAGTTTTCTTCCGATCGTATATCAAGGGGTAATTTATTAAATAATTTTACACCCTTGAATATATAGTGATGTTGTGCTGTTGTGGTTCGTGCTAGTGGCACGGTTAGTCCTCCAACAGATATTATTCTTTTGCTAATATTCAATTGTGGTAAATTATTTTGACTAAAGAAATCTTTATGTATTTGTAGAAGTGCAATTTTGTCATAAATTTTTGTAAGTGGGGGAACCGGGAAATCTTGAAAAACATTTATAGTTGGGTAGTAATATGGCTTTTTTAAGATGATTTTTATTAGTATTTTTTGAATAGTTTCCAGTGGGAGTAGGGATGATTTATATGCACCCCCCCAAGCCACGATTCCATATTGTAGGACAGAGTGCGCCAATGCATAATAAATATCTTTTAGTATTTTTAATGATACAATATTTCTTAGTCTAAAAAATATATAGATTAGTTTTCTAATTCTGTCTACTGTGGAATTTATTTGACTTTTCCATTTAATGTTATTATCAATAATTATTCCAAGATATTTTATTTCTTTTTTACTACTAATGTTTATACAGTTTGAATTACAGGGTGCGAATTTAAGGAGGCAATTTCTTTCGTGAATTTTTATGTTTAGATTTAAATTTGAGTTATTCCCTGTTAGGCTATAAGGTATAAAATGGGTTTTTTCGACATTCAGTGTCAATAAATTTTCGTCAAACCATAGTTTAACGATATTTATTGCATTATTAGCTGATACTACGACCTCATTCCATGAATTTCCTTCAATAGTTATAACTGTATCATCTGCGTAAGATATGATGTTTCCAATGATTGGGAGTTGAAAAAGTTCATTAACATATAATATAAAAAGTAAAGGTCCCAAAACAGTTCCTTGTGGAATTCCAAAATCTATATTTTCTATTTCACTTAATTCGTTGTTTACTTTAACCTGTTGAGTTCTTTGATAGAGATAACTTTTTAACCATGTTTTAGCTTTGCCAGTAATTCCTATATTATTTACTTTATTAATTAATTTTGAATGTGAGACACTATCAAAAGCTTTACTGAGGTCAATGAATATACTTAAGCATTTTTTGCCTCTATCTAATGTTTTGTAAATAATCTTAGTTAATTCTGCAATTGCGTCTTGTGTGCTAAGTTTATCTCTAAAACCGTATTGACTAGGGTTAATACTTTTTTGGTTATCTGTATAATCAGTAATTTGTTTTTTTATTACTTTTTCGTGTATTTTTGCAATGTTGGATAATAAGGATATTGGGCGGTAATTGTTTACTTCTTTTGGATCTCCGGATTTATATACTGGGATTATAATGGCTTTTTTGTAGTTAGACGGGAATATTCCGTATTTAGTACTTACATTAATTATATGCGTAATCGGTTTGGTTAGAAAATTGCAGTATTTTTTCAAGATTTCTGTAGTTTCTTCTAATTCTTCCTCCAATTGTTTTTGTCTGACCGGTGATAGTGGGAAATATCTTTGCTTGATGGGCGGTCCCTCAGTCTGAATCGAATGTGCAATAAGATGTGTTCGTCCTAGTCCCTTCTCTTCAAATGAAATGTTTCGCGCTTTTTCAGTAATCAACATCATCCTCCTTGCCTGATCCGGTGTTAAGTCGACTCCATTTTGACTCTGCGCCACGGTATCAATCGCATTTTCATCTGACGTGCACTTAATATGCTTAAAAAGGTTAGGTGCAACGTCGAAATCAACCCAAAAATCTACTCCCAGGATAAGTTTGGTAGTTAATGTGGGGACAATGTAAAATGTCAATAATTTGGTAACGCCTTCACATGAGACAGGAAGTGTAATGCATCCGTCATTTCTTTGTTGTTTTCCGTCAGCGGTAAATATCTTATAGTGCGATTCACTCTTCTGGTATTTGTTAATGTTCAAACTCTGATAAGTACTACCATTCATGCAATTTACTGAGGCTCCGCTGTCTAACAGTCCTGTAAATTTTTTCCCATCTATTTCGATATCAACATGAGGACGGTTATCATTTCCTCTGATGCACCGTATAGGTTCACATCTTGCATTTAAATAAAACAGCCTCACGAATTCTAGCCAGCTTTTCCACTCCCGATCGGCTTGTGCTGCTCCGGGCCGATCGGTTACTCGTTTTTTATGATCTCTTGGGTCACTTCACAAGGGGTTGCACTGACTGGCACCGACTCTCTGAACTCCAGAGCTTGTAACTCGTAGCGGGGTGCATTGGTAGTCCTGTACGAATTTCTCTTCGGTTTTCTACATTCCCTGCTAATGTGGTCTACTTCATCGCAGTTATAGCACTTCGGACTATTCTCCCCGCTCCTCCAGTTTGCACGTGGTGGTGCTGATCCGTACGTCTGTGAAACTCTTTCTCTACGTGGTGCTATATGCGTTCTCTGTGAATATATGCCCGCCCTTGGCAATCCTCTTCTTTCTATAAGATTAGGAGAGAATTTTTCGAGATCATTGCACACCTGCACCAACTCGTCTATATTATTGACGCGTGCTCCCGCTACAGTGCCGGCATATGCTGAGTGTAAACCCTTTTTCAAAATGTATATAAGTTCCGACTCAGATAACGGGTTGTCGAGGCGATAGTTTTTAGCTTGCGTAATTAGCACAAACTCCGCAGCGCTTTCTTCGTCTGCCTGACGTGAATCGTACAGCTTCAAACGCGCAGTAATTTGTGAATCGGCTCTTTCAAATTGCTTTAACAGTTTGGTCTTCAAGTTTTCCCATGTCAGTTCCGAAGATTTAATAGTTCTGTACCAAATAAGAGCGACCCCTTCAACTAACTCAACAAACCCCTGAGTGATGTCAGTTTCTGAAAATCCTCGGGCAGAGCTGATTTCTTCTAATCTTTGAATGAAATCTCGTACGCATGTTTTGCCATTGTATTTAATCAGAAGTGTACTCAAATTAATGTATTTTGTCTCTTTAATCACGATTTTTGATACCGCTTTTGGGAAATCTTCTATTTCCTGGTCCTCTTTTGTAATTTTTGGTATATTTTGATTAAATTTTATTGCTTGTTGCCTCATTTTTCGGATGGTTTTCTGGAGGGTTAAATTTCTGATTTTCAATTCGGCGATCAGATCTTCCTTGGAGAGACCGTTCGGGTCATGGATCTCCTTCGTATTTGATTCGTAGCTAACGGAAGACATTATGATGATCTATTTTATGTCGCAAATAGCGGTAATCCTAAATACCTTACTTTTGAAAAATTTTAAAGCTTTTAACTATTTTATCTTACTTGTGTCCTATAAAATATAACATTTCAGAAAATATCGATCGGTGACGAGAGGGTTAACGATCTTCAGGTACCTACAGTCCCAAATGTGTCAAACCGCCTAATTTGTTTTATAATGATTTAACTGCCCCCTGACAAAAAATAGCACTTGAAATGAGACGCATAGCATCTGACTTTTTTTTTTTTTTTTTTTTCCTTTATTCATGAAATATTAATGTGTACAGTTTTTACATGCTTTTCGACTACCACACTAGACACACGCCCGTATTATGGTAGTCGAAATTTATATACATAGGTTTATATAATTATATAAATGTAATATTTGATAACTTGTTAATCTAAGTATTTTTTTTTTTACATGCAATGTATGTGTATAATAGGTGACACTTTTACTGGTTCCCAGTTCAGTAGATTGCTCAAGTGTACATCAACCGTATTTTAAACTGTTGATATTAATGAGATAAAATGAACACAATCAGCAAATAAATAGGTTACTTTACTTGTTAAAATAATGAAAATAAAGTAGAAATTATGAAAATGAACTTATTGAAATAATGAAAATAAAGATTAATTAATTAATTATTAAACTTTTTTCTTTACAGAATTGAATGAAAAAACAAAAATGACTAATAAAGAAAAGAAAATGAGCTTAATTTAATTTAATGATGGCAGGCATTCCTTGAAAAAGTTCCTTCCCTTTATAAATAACCAATTTTGAACACTTATGACATACAAATTGTGAGTTTTTGATTTTCTGATATCAATACTCAGCGAGTTGAATATTTTGGGAGCAATATAAGAAAACTGCCGCTGGGCGAAAGCTGTTTTCGTTTGGGGAATTTTACAATTTAGGTGTGACGAGTAACGGGTGTTAATTTTTTGTTGTGTTTTATTCACCAAGTCATTTTTCCGTATGTATATGAGAATGGTCTTAACATATAATTGTCGAATATCTAATATTCTGAGTTTTCTAAAAAGTGGTTCTGATGGGTTTGTTGGCTTACATTTGAATATTATCCTTAGTAACAGTTTTTGAATTAAAACCATGGGATGAAGAATCGTTTTTGCACAACCTCCCCATCCCACTATACCATATGTAGTAATTGATTGAAAAAGTGCAAAGTATACACATCTTAGTGTTTGTAGGTTAAGGATAGATCTGAGAGAGTAGAAAATGTAGCATAATTTGCGAAGCCTTTTTGTTGTAGAATTTATATGGGCCTCCCATCGCAGTTGATTGTCTATAATGACCCCCAAGTACTTAATTTCGTTTGATATTATAAGGTTATCGCATGAACAATTTTTGTGAGGTGATGTAGCCATGTTGAATTTCTGTGAACATGAATGTATGGTAAGTTTATGATAGTTTTGAGGGAGATTAGGTTTGCGTATGGAAAAAAGTAAGTATTTAGTTTTCTCAATATTTAGAGTGAGGAGGTTGGAATCTAACCAGTGTTTTATTTCATTTATACCATGATTTGCTTTTTCAAATGTTGAATTCAAATTTTCATCTGCAAATATTATAACCGTATCATCGGCAAAAGATATTATAGTGCCACCAGTATCCAAATTGCATAACGAGTTAATGTATATTAGAAACAGAAGTGGGCCCAACACACTGCCTTGGGGCACGCCATATGTGATTGGCAAACTTGTACTTCTATACTCTTTAGCGGAATTAATAATAGTTGACTGGGACCTATTTGTTAGATAGCTCTCAAACCATTTAAGAGGAACACCTTTTATTCCTATCTGTGAGAGTTTTTTCAAAAGTATGTGGTGAGATACAGTGTCAAAGGCTTTAGCCAGATCCAAGAATACAGCGAGGGGCTTGCGACTTTTATCGAGGTTATCAGAAATTAATTTAGTAAAAGCTGCAATTGCATCTGATGCACTAAGACCTTTGCGGAAGCCGTATTGGTTTTTTGACAGGATTTTATTTTCTTCGAGAAACTTGTAGAGCCTTTGTTTTACTGTTTTTTCGATTATTTTAGAGATTGGACTCAGTAGAGATATTGGTCTATAGTTATTGACGATTGATCTGTCCCCTGATTTAAAGATAGGAATAATTGTTGAATGTTTTAGAGTGTTTGGGAAAAGGCCAGTTCGAAAACTTAGATTTGTGATGTATACAAGGGGCTTAGCAATGATTGGTTTAAGGTGTTTAATTAGTTTAGTGGATATATTGTCAACTCCCGTGGAGTGTGTATTTTTGAGTGAATTGATGATTTCAGTGATTTCTTGTTCTGTTGTTAGTGTGAGATTGAAAGGGTCATAGCTCAGATTATCGAGAAAGATAGTATTTGCAAGATTATTTTCAGACTTGCTATTTCTTTTTAAAATATTATTTGCTAGATCCGATCCGATTGTAGAGAAGAATTGGTTGAAGGGATTTGCGATTGTTTCTGAATTTTCGGTTGCATTTAGTGTTTTATTTGTGATGGTTATTTTATTTATGGGTGTGGTAATTTTGTCGGTGTAGCATATTTCTTTGACAATGTTCCAGATTTTTTTATGATCATTCGCAGCTTCCTCTATCTGTTTCCTATAATAATCTTCTCTGGCCGTACAGGTTATTTTTTTACAGGCATTTCTGTATCTTTTATAAAATAAGAGAGATTCGTAATCAGTGGGGTTATTTTTACAATATTTATGAAGTTTATCACGTTTGCGGATACAGTGTAAAATACCAGTAGTTATCCAAGGTTTTAGTTTAATTGTACGACTACTTTGATTGTTGTGTGTGTGGGATGTGGCATTTTTCAGATGCTTATGTAGGATGTTGATGAGAGATTCACACGCTAAGTTTGGATCGCTAATTTTGTAGAAATTTGACCAGTTTTCATTGGAAACCAGTTTGAAGAGAGTGTCATAAGAAATTTTCTTTAGTTGTATAGTGGATGCTGGTAATTTTTGAATTTTATGAGAAATGGAGGTGATAGTAGCGTAGTGATCTGTCACAGTGCACTGATATATGAGAGATTTGATATTTAGCTTACATTTGACAAAGACGTGGTCTATGCAACTGGCGGATAACTCTGAGACACGAGTAGGGGCTGTAATAGCTGGGATAAATCCTTGAAGAGTTAATAAATTTATGTAGTCGTTTGCTTGGGGATGCATTGTATTTATAATATTAATATTTAGGTCACCAATAATTAGAACATTTTCATGATCTCTAATACATGCCAGAAACTGATTAAGCGAGTTTAAAAATGGTGTTATATTGGAAGTGCTCGGTGATCGGTATATAGTTAGAACAGTAACGCTATTTTCTATTTCAAGTTTAAGACAATTTGAGTGAGTTATTGTGATTTCCTTTATAGAGTATTGTATATGATTTTTTATGTATATAATAACGCCATCATTTTGTAATTGGTTATTCTGAGTACTGTATTGATTATAGTTTTTTTATGTTTTTAGGAATATAGTTATCTCTGATCCAGCATTCGCTCAGAATAATCAAGTCAAAGTCTGAGTCAAGTTCTGTAAGTAGTGTCATTAGTTCATTGAAATTTTTGTTCATGCTTCTGATATTCATGGAAAATATTTTTAGGTTGGATTTATTTAGGGTTTTTTGAACTTCTACAGAACTACTTGTTTCGATACAAGGAATCTGCGACAAATTGTCTAAAATATTATTTATATTATCTTCCATTTTTTAAATTGGTGTAGGGTGTTGGTAGCTAAACTTTGGATGAAGACTAGAAGCTGAACAAAACTTGGCGAGCAATTTAGAAAACAAGTTGTATGTAGAGTTTTTACTGTTGGCAATGTTAGAAAATAATGTTGATGTTTCAAAGCAATAGAAATAGGAATAGTATCTTTTACCGTATTCTTGATTCTGACACTACTACAATATATGTGATACCTCAAAACAAGTACAATAAAAAAATAATAATACGATACAATAAAAGTTTTACACATGATAATTTTAGAACTATAATTGTGATGAATTTGGTGAGAGTAGTGCCAGTGTCTCCGCATTAGAAACACGAATTGCAGGTGTTCCGATATCTCTACGTACGTAGATCTGCCCTGATTTGATCCACGAATACTTAAAAAAATTTTCCTTTGTAGCTTTGCGGGCCAGGTACCACAAGTGGTTAGCACGAAATGTCAGGTGTTCCGCAACGTAGACTGGTGAGCTTGGTCCGGCAATCCCTAAGTTCAGAGTGTTGAGCTTCTCCTCGGGACTGGATGCTTGTTTGTGGAAGGCTTTTATATCCGATAGTAATTGTTCTCGATCGCGATTCGAGGTCAGTTTAAAAACAATAGGTCCATTTTTGTGTTTTTGTGTCCTGTAGGACGCTTCAATGTTTGAAGTATTTACTTTTGATTGAATGGTTTGGCATATATTGTGGAATATATTTTTCAAACTTTCTCCCTTTATTTCGGGTATTCCCCTCACCTCTATATTTTTGGCTCTTGCCGACCTTTCGACATTTTCAAGCTGGCCTTCTAGTAGGTCAATTCGGGATTCTAAAGAGGAATTTTGTTTTGTTAACACCATATTTTTATCTTCTAACTCCCGCACGCGGAGGAGAATATCTTCATACTGCTTGCTCATGAAGGTTATTGTATCCAGTATTTTATTATTTTGTAAGATGATTGCATTTTGACTTTTCAGGATTTCGCTGTTCTCCGATCCAATGGGTTTATCACAACTGATATCGTAAACCGGTGACTGCACCTGGGAAGAAGTGCCAACCGCTACGGTTGCGCACTTCTTGCATTTAATTTGAGTGCGCCGTTCCATTGTCAGTCGTCGATAAGCGGTTTCTGTGATTCCACCGCAGAGAAGATGGTATGCTCCTTTACATACTAGGCATACAAATGTAGTTCCCGTCGATTCGGGACATGCTAAGCAGTTAGGCATAGTTAGAAGATTTTTAATATTTTTAATTTATTCAATTTTCGATGGATTCTCTGGGCCTTGAACGCGCCCCGCAACTTAACAGTCGTGCGTTAGAGATTAAATAAAATAAAAATAAAATATAAAATTTTTAGTTGGTTTGGTTGGGGCTCGAACGTACGCCGTTGATATAACTTTCAGCGTGACCGATTTATCCACTGAACCACTTCCGAGTTATGAGTAGGCGAGATAATAGATCTTCATATATTGTAATTCAGCTTGAGAGATGACAGTGCTGTTTTTGCTAAATCTTTCACTTTCAATATTTGATAGTTTTACTTTTATATTAATAGAATTGGATTTAAAACTTTTAAAAAAAGAAAAAACTGGGTGATTTAACACTGTTACACTTAGCAAAAAACAAAATTGAGCACTTTTGATGTAGTTTGAACGTAATCTTGAAAACAATTAATTTTGACAGTTCCGTATTATTTAAATTCGTACACTTTTAATGGAATGCAATGCAGAATTTAACTTATTAATCACGTAGATTGTGGATTTTTAAAGTCTTTATCGTTTGATCACTTAAATATATAGGTTTGATTACTTTTTACTGCAATTTTTATAAATTTAACAGAGCTCAGCAGTTGTTGACAATAGCGTGCACTAGTCAATTCAAAATCAAAACTTATCACAGTACATTTGTTTACGCTGTACAAAAAAAACGAAACACCCAAATAACGGTAGGTACTCGAGACAAAACATGACAAGAGCGAGAAACAGTGCAGAAGATTAAATATAATAAGAACATGCAAATATTTACCTTGTTTTCAGGGATGAGTTTTAGGAATGTCAATAACATTAGTGATAGATATAGTAAAATATCTAAAACCGCTTCACATTGGGCGCCATTGTGACAATAACACGTTAACATCTCCTCCGGCATCTAGCTCAGAATCATACTTAAATATATTGCTGTTTTATACTTACCTCTTCAGCCGTATACTCTGCTTTCTCTCCAATTCGGGTTGCTTGGGTGTGGACTAGGGAGGTGAATTTAATTAAGAACATGTAATAATTATAAGTCTCGATTTTAATTAGGTTTTTCAAATCTTAATACTAAATCTAAATTATGCTTATGTCTACTTACATCTAAATCTTAACTAATTGTCATATGGATCGGATACAACTAACTTCGTAGAATCTTCTGTGTTCCGCGGGGGCGTTTCCAGGCGCGGTGTCGTCCGAATGCAACAATGGGGTTGTGGCGGTGAGCAGTGGGTGGCACGCAGTGTTTATTATTTTGGTTTATCACCATTTAATGTTCACAAGATACATCGGCACTTTGCAGCACTATCCGTTGAACTGTTAGTTTTGCAATGTTTGGTTGACACTTTAAATCGCAACAGCACTTTACAATACGTTCGTTTATTATCCTCTTTTAGTAATGTCCATTTCACTTTTTAGTTTAACCGGCGATATCGATTGTCCACTTCGTACAACTCACTTTCTTTGTTTCTTAGAAACCTCTTCCTAACTAGCTCGTCTCTCTCCTGTCTCCCTATATACTGTCCTTCTTTCTTGAGCTCGTAGGACCTGTCGCCCTACCCCGCACTTCTCACTTCTTTCTTTACAACCCCCGTCTGTCAACACTTTCTTTGTCTTTGGGCGCACACTGCGGGACATACTCAGTTTAACGTTCATATTTATTTGTGACGAAATTTGATTCGTCACAGAGGCGCTGCCGAAAACTATAAACTCAGCACCCATTGATAGATTTAAGCTGGATTGTAGGAGCCCTATTAATCAAAATAAAATTTAAAAAATAATAATAAATGTAATGATGTGTGCTTGTAAGCTATAATAAATTAGACAGTTAACTTGGATGTCCAAATGGCTAAAATTAAATTAATAAGTAAATTTCAAAAGTGATGAAGTGAAAACATTAGTCATAAACCAAATAAAATGCAAATTTACATAGCTTACCTCGGAACGTAACGTAAAATGCAAACAAAATGAAAAGTAGGGGAGAAAAACGAGAAATTTCTCACAGTGCATTCTTGTGAATCAAGACACATTCGCAAAAGAAACAATGAAATCTCCGTCCTATTTATTTTCACTTTCCCTAATATTAAAGTCGCGAACGCCGTAATACAAGTAGAATACAAACACGAACGCAAACGCAACACTTAAGAGATTGGGACATGCCCTGTGTTGTGTACTTCATCCGAGAGCGTTCTTTTTCTCAGTTTATAATAATATGTATCTATGGTAAAGAATGAATAATCGTACGACGTAGAAAAAATAAATATAGACATTCGTAAAATACCGAGAATAATGTAATACTATATTACTTATATAGGTCTTTCTTATTTGTACCCACTTACACGTTTACTGTGAAAATTGAGTTTACTGAGTGGTTCCGTTCCTTGTCTACGAATTCGGAGGTCGCAATTTCTAATCCCAGCGTGCGCAAGTAAATTTAATTGAATTAATTTGTGTTTTTTCATAATGCACTAATTAAAAATATTATTTACCTAGTATTTTTTCGAAACATTCCAGATTGAGAGATACTTTCAGTATCGCCCTGGTGAAAGACCATTCAGAAACGAAACGTTGCTTAAAATGGTTTTCATTTGGTGACCAGATCTTAATAGCCAGGTACTTTTCCACCTTCCTTCTTCTCCATCTCCTATCCCTCCCCGCTAAATTTAGTCTCACAAAATATAGGGATGCAATGGATTAGTCTCATAAGCTCTTTTTGGTTGGGAGCAATTTTTAATCGGTTTTTATGGCGTGAATGAAAAAGTATAAAGGTATCAATTTTTTTATAATAGGGATAACACTGGAATCTTGATGTGTGCCAGAAACATGTTAAGTACAAACATAATTGTTTAATTGACACAAACTTGCCGGTAGCATTTAAAAATAAACTAAATACATTTACCTATTTTTAGTTATTATTATAAGGGTGTCCGGGGGTAAAGTGCACTAATATGTGGGGTGATTTTACACGATAGTTCAAGTAGAAAAGGTACTTTCCAGGTAAAAAGGTAAAATTGGTCCGCCGTGTATGGCAGGCATTATTATTATGCTTTGTTGCTAATCCATCCTGCGTCCCGCTTCAGTCAGTGATGAATTTGAATCACTTTCCCGTTGTCGTGCTATAAACTTTTATTTTATTCACAAAGTAAGATCTGAATATTTAATATACTTCATTTAAGCAGCGTTTTACTCTAAAAACTTGATTGTTTTAGTCAAAACTTGTTAATATTGTTTGTATTTATTAATACTTACATAAAATATCATCTATATTCAGTGCATGTTTTCTCTAAATATATACTTTTAATATTGTGTTTACGTAGTTGTAGACTTACCTGTTAAAATTGTGTTACTTCTGTGCGTAATTTTGCTGTTTAATTACTGTGACGATCCCTGGTATACCCACGATGAACGGGCAGACATTTATTTTGTTTACGGGGTATGTACATGATTTACGCGCTGCACGCCGGGAATAAAAAATAAAGATACCTACAATTTGTTATTTTAGTGCAGAACAATTTTTTAAATTGGTTTAAAACAAACGATTTTGTAACACATTGCAAATGAGAAACTTTGGGCGTTATGTTATTGTTTACATGCGGTTTCCATGGGTATGGGCCAATCGCAAATATGCGTTAGGGTAGAACGGTCTAGCACGGAGATTTTTCTCCCATAATATTATGTTCAATATACGCGTGATTGATGCTCTCTTATGTACTTATTTAAAATAAAAAAAATATATATTTATATTTATTACTTCCCACAACCACTTTTTTTTTTTTTCCATTATTTCTGGCTTTCACCCTTCAAGGGTGTTCTTGGCCATCATTTAAAATTATTGAGAAAGGTGTATTGAAAGGTGAATTAAAATATTAATTTTATTTAAATAGGCAAATTTCAAAATTATAATGAAAATTGGAGTCGAGTTCAGACTTAAAAGAGATGAAATGTTGAATGGAGGGGAGGCAATTTTAGTTAAGGCTTGATAGAAGAGAGGATATTTGTTTAGAGAGGGACAACCAAAAAATATGTGATCTAAAGTTCCCACTTCTAGACCACAGAATGTACAATCTGGGGAGTCAAGGACGTGAATTTTAAAAAGATGGGAAGGAACGGAACAATGACCGATCCTCATTCGAATGAGTGAAGAAATTTCTTTTTTGGAAAAATGAGGGAATTGCTGAAACCACGGTTTTGATGGTATAGTCCTTTGTATTGAGGCATAGCAGGCTCCCTTGGATTGACTAGCAATGTGCCAATACTCTGACCAAACATTGCGGGATCTTTCTTTGATGATGGAAAAAATGTCAGATAAGGGAATGTGGTTTACGAGGGTAACAACAGGGTTGGACGCTCCTTGTTTTGCCAAGGCATCCGCAATATCATTACCCATGATACCAACATGTCCAGGAATCCAAATCAGAGTTACAGATTTACCAGAGCTTTGAATAGATGCTATCATCTCTCGAATACGGCATACAAAATGATCATCAGGATGAAGAAGAGGACTGGATTTAAGTTTTTGGAGGGAACTGAGAGAGTCAGAGAGAACGAGGGAATGTTCAAAATTATTTTTGATTATATATTTGAGAGATTCTATTATTGCAATGCACTCAGCTGAAAATATTGAAAATTGATTTGAAATTGAATGAAATATTCTATCATTAGAATTATTGTGGTAAACGTTAATACCTATACCACAGTTAGGAGAGTCGGGAGATTTGGATCCATCAGTAAATAAAAGAGAAAAGTTGGGCCGTTTAGATAAAATAATGTCATTGAACATATTATTGACAGTTCGGGCCGGGAGATTGGAATGACTTTTAAAGATTCCGATCCCTTCTAATATTGTTGGGGATAGGGTGACGTGACTATATTTTAGTTTGTATAAGGGAAGTAGATCATTTTGGATGATGTGGAGCTCTGAGAGAGACATAAAATTTTTACAGATGTCAGGAATAGGTTTAGTTGATGCTCTGATTGTAGATGAATGGTTTGAGTCAATGAACAACGAGACGCTGGGGATAACCTGATGACATTTAGAATTTAAACATTTAAGAACAAATTTGTCAGCAAATAGTTGACGCCTTAAATAAAGAGGAGGATCAGAACATTCTACTTGAAGGGAATTGATGGGTGACGATTGCATCGCTCCAGTTATTATTCGCAAAGATTTAGATTGAATTTTGTCTAATTTATTAAGTACATTTTTTGAGGCAGTACTAAAAAGTGGGCAGGCATAGTCGAGATGGCTTCGAATAAGTGCATTGTAAAGCAACTTAATGCAAGTAGGGTGAGCTCCCCACCAAACGCCAGATAATGATCTGATGATATTTAAATTTTTTTCGCATTTAGTAACTAAATTATTAATATGGGAAGACCATTTAAGTTTCCTATCAAATGTTACTCCCAAAAATTTTACTTCAGAAGCGTTGGAGATTGGAGAATTTTTAAATAAAATTTGAACGGGGGGGTTTTTATGGCGGTTTGAGAAGGTGACACACTGAGTCTTTTGGATTGAAAGTTCAAGACCATGTAACGTGAGCCATGTGCAAAGGGCATTCATGGCTTCGTTAAGATATTTGACGGCAAGAGGGATGATTTTGGATGATAAGAAGAAAGCTATGTCATCTGCGAACTTGATAATTTTTATTTGTGGGGGAATAGTGACATGCATATCATATGTGTATATATTATACAGTAAGGGGGACAATACATCGCCTTGTGGTAAACACTTCCAAATAGACCTACTTTGAGGAGAAATATCTGGAAGTTCAATGAAAATTTTTCTTTCTAGAAATAGATTAATAATTGATTGGACAAACATGGGGGGAAGGCCAAGGCCTAGAAGTTTTTTTTTCAGGATTGGGATGGAAACATTGTCAAAGGCGCCTTCTATATCTATAAAGACGGCAAGACAAACTTCCTGTTTAGAAATTGATAAATTAATATCAGTGCTGATGATGGCAAGGTTATCCTGAGTGGATTTTTTTTCCTAAATCCAAATTGAGATGGAGAGAGAAGCTGTTTACTCTCGACAAAAAATTCTAATCGGTTTTTAATTAATTTTTCATAAAGTTTACTGAGGGTGGATGAAAGAGCGATTGGCCTGTAGTTGGATCCAAAATTTGGAGATTTGTTTGTTTTTAAAATAGGGATGATTATTTGAGAACTCCAGTCATCAGGCATTATACCAGTCTGGAAGATTTTATTTAAGATGCTTAAGAAGTGGTTTAGAACATTATCATTACTATTTTCGATTATGCTGTAAGGTATACCATCTCTGCCTGGAGATGAGTCCTTGACTGTTGATAAACCATTTTTTAGCTCAATTAAGGTGAATGGAGAGTCTAGCCAATGATTAGACATGGGAGTATTATAGATGGGCGTTATTTCATCTAAGTTAGGAACAGAAGGGGGGGCAATTTTGTCCAAGAATTCATCTATCCATTTAGAATGGGACGCTCGAGGAGATGGTGAACTGAAGGAGGATCGAAATCTTCGGATCATAGACCAAACTTCCGAAATTGGAGTGTTCGGAGATACTGAACTGCAAAAGTTGTACCACCCGGATCTTTTTTTTGACCTCAATACCCTTTTGGCATTGGATTCAGCGTTTTTGTATATAAGATAGTTCTCCATAGTCATATTGTAACGATAGGAAAGAGATTTAGCTTTCCGAATTCTTACTACTTTGGAACATTCCTCATCCCACCAGGGAGTTGGAGGGAGTTTTTTGAGAGATTTAGTTTTAGGGGGAGGATTTGATTTATTTATTGCAGTTATGAGCATTGATTTGAAGTTATTATAATCATCTTTGACGGAAAATATATCGGTGGCGGGTGAATTTAGTAGGAACTTGTCCATATGAGAGTTAAATTCATCCCATTTGGTGTGTTTCGTTTTAATCTTTGTCGAAATATGAGACTTGTCCGATTGGAAAGAAGTTTGATAAGTAATGATGATCGGGAAATGATCACTGGAGCAAGGGTCGGGGGACACCACCCACGAGGAGAGAGAAGCCAGACTAGTAGAACATATCGAGAGATCCACTGCACTGGGGTTTGTGCTGGGGCGTGAGATCCTAGTAGGAGATCCGTCATTCAAAAGGAAAAGGTTGGATTGATCTAGGAAATCCATCACACTTCGACCATCTCGGTCGGAGAAAGCAGAACCCCAGACGGGGGAATGGGCATTAAAATCGCCTAATATAAAGAAAGGAGGGCTTAGTTGACTTACAATTTGCAACCAAGTTTGTTTATTGAAGTGGGCTGTTGGGGGAAGATAGACTGAAATAAAGGATGTGTCCTTTATTTTAGCTGCAACCATTTGGAAGTCAGCATTGGGGGGTTTGATATTATTTATTGGGGAAAATGATATGGATTTTTTAATAAAAAGGGCAGCACCGCCGCCCGAACCTTCCGGGCGATCGTCGCGGAGACAGGAATACCCTCCCACATTAAAGTGGGTGGATGGAGTAAACCAAGTCTCCGAGATAGCAGCCAAAGAAATAAAGTTGGAATTTAATAGGTTAAGGAGATCAGATTTGTTAGAAATAGCACTTCGGGTATTCCACTGAAGTATTCTGACATCCTGAAGAGCCATTTTGAATAAATGATTTTAATGTGGAAATAATAGTAGCAGCGTTGGACGGTAGATTAGTTTGAGAAGAAATAAGGTCAATTAGAAGAATAATAAGAGTTTGGATAAATGAAGAATTGTCTTGGGAGAGTTTTTCAGAAAGTTTAAGAGAGTTCATTGAGGACGGATTATAATTATTTGCACACCCATTTGTGGCATTTGAAAGAGGTGAACCATTGGGATTTAAGAGCAGTGAGTAGTGTTGTTGCTGATCGTATCCAGGAGCCGGTTTAGAGATAGCGTTTTTGTATGTGAATTTAGTTGAACGAGAAGAAATTGTTGTAGTGGAGGGAAGAGGGTTGGATGAGGAGTTGCTGGATAAAGCCTCAGCAAATGATTTTTTGACAGGCGGGAATAATTTAGAAGCCTGCAGAAAAGACAAGTTCTGAGAGGCCATAGAAATTTTAATATTTTTTTGGCGAAATTGTTCTGGGCAAGATGTGTTGATAGCTGTATGTGAGCCTGAGCAGTTAAAACATTTAGGTGAGGAGGAAGAAGGACATTGGTCAGCTGCGTGGTTTTCTCCACATTTAAAACATCTGGGTTGAGATCTGCATGCAGCTTTGGTATGACCAAAACGGCAGCAATTGAAACATTGAGTGGTGGGATATGTATACATTTCAACTGGTAATGAGTTGAAGAATAAATATATATGGGAGGGAAGAGATTGACCTTCAAAGGTGATAACAACAGATTGGGAGGGCTTCCAGGTAATTATACCCTCAGAGGAGTCCTTGTAATTTAGCCTCCTGGCTTTTATGGGATTGCCAATGTGTTGGGGGGTTGAAAGTGAAGACAGAATTTCTTCGATGGACAGATCGGTCGAGATACCTCTGACCAGGCCCATGCGAGTGACATTGAAAGTAGGGATATATGCCTTGAACTTTGAATTAGATGAAATGAAGATATTTTTGATGAAACTGTTGGCAGCTGGCCCTGAGAGGAATTCGACGGAGATTCGGAAGCGACCCTCGGCTTTTACACCTCCAGGTTTGATTGAAAGATTCTTGCTATTTGATAGGAATTTGCCCAATTCAAGAGGGTGGATGGTTTTTCCTTGCTCAGTTTTTTGGGCGTATGCTCTGAATGGGCCACGGGAATGAGGAAAATAAAAGTTTGTTGGAGGAAGTTGAGAAAGTGCTGGTGGGGACAGTGAAGTCGAAGGCGAGTCAAGTTTTATTGGGGAAGAAGGAGTAAATTTCCTTTTTTTGGTAGAAGTCAAGATATTCTGTCATCTTGTCAGAAATTTCTACATTTTCCCCGTCTGGGGGGTCTGGAGAGGGATCTGGGGGCTTAGTAGGGGGTCCAGGAGGGAAATCTTCCTCCATTATTCACAACAGTAAACAACTACAATAATAGTATGAAAAATGACAGAAGTAAAAAAGTTTATAAATATCTGGAAATCAGCAGCGAAAAGTGACTCCTGGAAGATCAGGAGGGAGAAGAAACCTCAAGGCACAACACACTACACTTTTTTTTTGCCAGAAAACAAAAAAGAATGGTAAAAAATTAATTTTAGATAGAGCAAAACAAAACAACTGATGACAGCCAAATGTTATTGTTCCAATCCACAACCACTTTGAATTTTGATAAAAATATTGAAAACAGAAAAAATGTGATTGAATGCAAAAATAATTACTGAAGCTGTTCCCTCATGCAGTTTTTTTTTTTTTTTATGTGACACCTTACAAGAGTGTCCCTGCCTGTGCAGTGCACAGACAGGGGAACTATGTCACCACCCGGTTGGGCGGCGTTGTGAGGCGGAGTAAGGTAGGGGCTGTAGGAAGGGATTTGTTAATGCGGGCCTTGAAGAGGCTCGGATTATAGGAGGGAGGAAAAACAGATGCCGGTAGCTCGTTCCACATACGAGCCGACTTACACAAAAACGAGTCGTAAAAACGGCCCGTCCTCATGAAGCCAACGTCAACCGTGAACGGGTGTTCAGTTCGTGTCCGTCGAGTTTCGCGCACGTGCACCGGTGCATCAGGAATCAATGCTGCTAGCTCTTTGGAGCAGGCTCCATTGAAATACCTGTAGAACAGACACAGCACGCCTACATTGCGTCTATGCATCAGAGAAGGCAATCGGTCTGTTAACAACGGATTGTCAATCAGACGGATCACTCTCCTTTGCACAGACTCAAGCAGGTTTATCAAGTATTTTGGGGCACCAGCCCAAAGGTGGCTCCCAAATTCAATAGTTGGGCGGACTTGAGACTTGTACAGGGTCAGCAGCTGGTCACTGTTGAAGAATCTCCTAGCCCTGTACAAGACGCCCAACTTTTTGGAGGCCTGATTTACTCGGGCTTCTATGGATCCCCGATACTTGAGCTGGTCTGATATAGTAACTCCAAGCATTTCAATGGAGTCTTTATTGGGGAGAGTGCTCCCATCAAATTGCACCAGACAGTCATTGATCTCCCTCTTTAAATCTCAAAACTCATTTTTGAGTCTGTAGTTTAAACTACAGACTCAAAAATGTACTCACAAAAATGTATAATATTTTTACGACTCGTTCTTGAGTTCAACAGCTTTGGCTGCGGAGCTATTTACCGGTTTCTCCTATTTCCTCAGTGTTTCCTCCCTCCTAAGGCATGGGTCTTGAAGATTTACTCACTTCTTCCTCTCCTCAAAAAGACCATTCATACAGCATCCTCACAGATCTCCTGAGGAAAATTGTTTTCCTCACGGCCGGCAGTGGTGGAGAATGTAAAAAAAAGAATGATGTGGTTAAAGACTTCCCTTTTGTGGCAAGAACTTAGACGGGTATTGTATTTTGGATCAAGCCGAAACTGCCATCATTACTGCTATACTTACAGTGATACATACAAAGTGCTACATCTTGCCTTTTGAATAGGAGTGAAATTGAGCTTGATAAAGAAAAGAAGTGCCCATACTAGTAAGCGGTTAATAATAGATTCCAATTATTTTGATATATATTTCGATGGACGTAAGGACAGAATTTTAAACTTGAATAACCTCCGATAAATAATAATTAAAGGATAGAAGGTAGGGAATACATGGGATACAGTTCATTAAATGCCAGAAAATCTGGAGCAATAATAACTAAATGCATTATTTTTTAACGATCCAAAAATGATAATTTTGAGAAGTTTGCTGCAATTGCATACGAGTTCATTTTGCGTCACCTTTTTGGGTAGATCCATGGAATTGTTGGAAAATTTTTAGACAAGTGTGAACTACTTCCTGTCCTCGAAGTCATTCGAGGTACAATGTCAAGGATGACAAATGGTCTGGATTTAAGTACCGGCCAGTTCTATCTACTGAAATTATAAGATGTTGACGGATTCTGCACAGAACACTGTTCAAAAAGAAATTTTGCTACAATTGTACATTCCGGATAGCTCACTACCACGAATCGGATTCTCAGGCTTTACATTTTCTTTTCTCAAAAAGTAGGATAACTTTAACGTTTTTATTTTTATTCACAATTAATAGTTCACACACCTTTGTAGTTCAACATTAAGAAGAAACCAGTATACAAATAACAGTGCTTTCACGCTATTTTTTCAACGATTTTCAGTGTATTATTTATCTTGTAATACAGCGTCATATTTTTTGAGCCTCACAAAAAGATATTGTTAGCAATGTTAGCCGACAACCGAAAATATTATGTAAGAGAGTTGGCTCTGAAAATGATATTAAAAGCCCGGCAAACGAAAACGGAAATAGACGTTATTTGTACATTTAAAGTGCCTATTTTAGATTTTTCTGTTGATGATTGTATCGATGTTATAAATTACGAAAATATAACGGAGCCACTACTGATAAAATTTAAAAAAATGAGAAAATTTTACAAGCAATTATCGATCACACCATAATTGAATCCTACTACCAATGTTAAAAAATTATTTAAATATTGAAGACAATATAAGTGATTTCTAAACGAAAATCTGAAACAGAAAAATCAGAAAAGGAAACGGTCACATCTGGGACTCGAACCCAGGACCCTTGTCTTTCCGGGACAGTGCTCTACCAACTGCGCTAATGGGACCCTATTCCCCTCGGTCACTTTTAACTGTATCATACTTCGAATAAGAACCACTAACATTGTCTTCATTTTTTCACCGCACATTTTTTATTGGCAACTATCTTTATGTATGATCGCAAGATTCAACCCGAACTAAATGCAATCCAGACAGCGTCTTTAAGATAAACCTATCTTTTTTCTTTTTAATGTGCGACATCTTTTGACTTTTCTGCAAGTCCAGAATGAATATTTATTTTTCGGAATAACTTTATATTGAGTAAAACCTCAAATTATAATATTTAAATATTGAAGACAATATAAGTGATTTCTAAACGAAAATCTGAAACAGAAAAATCAGAAAAGGAAACGGTCACATCTGGGACTCGAACCCAATTATTAATTAATTATGAACCCAATTAAAAAATTATCCTTGTCAAACTTAAGTCACAGTGAGATTAAATATAAAAATTGTAACAAAAGCTTCAGATACTGTTTGTAGACACTTGAGACGATATGTCTTAAATAAACAAGGTTAGAAATCAGGAAAAAAATTGCCTATTTTTAAAAAAATGCTCAGTCGTTCATAGAAACTATGGTTTTAAATGTGGTTACTTTAGGAGAAGTGAAGTTTCCGACAGTTGGTTAATCTATTATTAATGATTAAGTTTATGTGTCTTCAAGCATGAATATCCCTTTTAAATGTTTCTGCCACGAAAATATCAATTCAATGACGGTTGGTCTTGTTTAGCCGAAAAGCGGTGAAAAGTTGCGTGTGAAAACTTGAATCAGGTGTTGTATCTTTAATCTACTAGAATCTGAAAGTGAAATAAAATGTTAAACGTTTTGAAGTCATTATTAGTAATAATTAATAATGTAAAGTATTTAAAAAAGGCGATTAACATTGAACATAATAAATTGTAGTCGATATTAAAAGGTAAAATGTATTTTGCTTTCTGGTTACCTTTGCTCTTTTTTGTTTCGTTCTCTGCGTTCTAATGGATTTTTAAAACAAGGACATTATAGAACAAGTTTGTATTTTGTATCAAAAAAGGGTATAATAATATTTTTATTCACGGTCCCGAGCAACGATTATTTGGTAGTTTATAATAAAAAATGGAAATCATCAGAATAGTTTCGGTTGTGGGTGATTTTATGTGCAATGAACTTGGATTTGATAGATTTTGATTTAAATCTCAAAATTGGAAATCATTGGGTTAATAATTCAGCCAACCGATATAAATTATCTACCTATTTTAACAGACAATTACTTAGTCGTCGTTTTCAAAGTTGGAATTTACGTGTCAAGAATTATTTAATTTCTATATTTGAATGTGTGTTTCTTTTTTTGATTTCTCAAGTTTAATCTTGACAAATAGAGCCAGAGTTTGCGCTACTACTATATAAATTTCATAATATCAGTATTCTGTCTTGCATGGAAATGAAACATGTTGTTGCAATAATATTTTCAGTAATTTCTCCCCCCTAGGGAAGTCGTAGATATGATTGTGACATTTGGCATGGTCAATTTTGGACGTGTGCCCACTAATGCAATAAAATAATTTACCCTGTCCAAACATTATACGAAGTTGAATTTTTCAATATTGTGTTAGTTCAAGACAAATCAGTACCAAACCCTTTCTTCGGACAAGCGACTACTCAAGGTTTTGACCAATCAGAAAAGTTCAATCTTTATAACATTTTAAGATAATATTATATATCCTTTGTTTGTTGTTTTAATTCTTATTTCGTATAACATAGACTTGTAGAAAGGCTTGATACATTGATACTAATCAAGAATGTGAAAATTTTACCGTGACTTGATATTTCGGAAATGGAGGGATTGCGGAAGACTGAGAAAGACATGTAACAATTTATTGAAACTTATATCTAATACCTGTTACAATAAGGTTTTCACCAAACTCCTGTGTATTATAGTTTTAAATTATTTCTAACTGTATTTGACTATGTGCGTGATGAAATTTGTAGGTAACTATGTCAAATATACCAAAAGCCTTGAAAACGGTCATAATCACTCTGTGGCTTCATTTAAATTTAAATATAATGAACAACCTTGCATTAGCAGCTATTTAATCAAAGACATGTTTCAAAACCAAAGGGTTTCTTCATTAGAATAGATCTTTTTTTTTTTGAAGATAAAACCTGTCTTTACACTACAAGGTTTTTATTCAAATCACAAAGTATAACAAATTATTATAAGCCATAGATAGCCTGATACACATTTATAAATTGATTTTTTTCCGATGTAGCAAAGTAGCTTAATTCCCCTGACCAGTAATTTGTGTGTAATCAGAATTTATAATGTTATAATTATATCTGCATTGCGTTATTTGTTAATGTGTAAATTGTTTAAATTTTAGTCGGTAAAATTTAAAAAATATTGATATATGAAGAAAAATATAGTTATATAAAAATTATTAAACATGGTAGGGGTACCTTTTTAGATAAAAAAAACAGCCGTAATTATGTACATGAAATATAACTAAATATTAAACATGTTAACCATCATTTAGAATTGAAACGTCGCTTGGAGTGGTTGTGTTTAGTGGCCAGATCTGAATAGCCAGGTACTTCCCCACCTTCCTCTTTCCCATCTTCTTTTTCTCACCACAACCTTCAACCTCACAACATACTCCAACTGGCGACATCGTAGTCATAGTAAGTAAGTTTCCTTAAAAGAAATCATAAAATAGTAAGATTTTCACAGCCAATCGTATAGTGTATTGGGCAGCAATAATGTTAATAACAGTAAAGATTTCTAGATTGAGACTTTGCGACAAACATATTTAATTTAAAAAATCTTTCAAAAAATAATTTAAATCTTAACTTCCCTGAAAAAAGCAATACCATGATTTTCACGGGCAAAGGCTAGCGGTAGAATATAAATTACGTCCCTCACCTACACATTAATGTATTAAGGTGGTATAATGAATCTAAGCCTATAACTTTTGTTTGGTCCGTAGGCTGTTTTGCTATTAATACACGTGAAGTTTTAATTAAACCTTCGCTGAAACGTTGTGCCTTTGCAGGGAACAGGTTTATTCACTTACCTAGACAGGGTTCTCCGATTCGGGTTAAATAATGGACTACAATAGACCACAGGAAAACGGAAATACATGTCAATTCTGAATAACTACTTATTCAGTGTTCACATTATTCATTAAAGGTTTTAAGAAACGATTTCAGGGAAATAGAAGTTGTATTATCCAATCTAATATTACCTGAAACTTTTTAAAATCCGATAAGCTGTGAAAAATTAAGTTTTAATTTTAAAACTTTTGCTTGCCAGCACCGTGAATAATTTTTAAGATACTCATCGGGTCTTGCAAAAATTTTTTTTTTAATGTTTTCATTTTAAAACACCATCAATCATTTTGAGAAGACATAATGCATGGGCGACTTCCACACTTTATTTCGTAATGATGTTTTTGAACTCTCTGATTTCTTTAACAATGTATACAAGTAGCTGGCTAAGTAAACACTCGATTTGTTATATTACTTTAGCAAAAAATATTAATCTTACTAACTGACTAACTTTAAATCGTTAATTATTCATAATACAAAAAAGGCTTAGTGCGAAAATAGATTAAAACCCGAACGCAACACAACAATAACAATCTTGTGTTTGTTCGAAATTTAAATTATGAGAAAGCTTTTTTCAAACACAAATTCATATTAATGATTATGTGGCAGAGAAGTAAGCTACGTAGCTAGGGTTAGGCGTAGGGTTTGCTTGTTCTCTCCGTTATTCGTATCTTCTCCCAGAAAACACCAATCAGAATCAAATGGCTTTAGTTCTGTTGAGTTGCCGGATCACAATAAGGAATCCCAGTAATTTAAAATATATACATATATGTATATGAAAGTTCACCTTCTAACGAAAAAAACAACCTCTAAATTCCGATTTCTGACGCGGTACTCGTGACGTCATACGTATCTTGGATTTGTCGGCCAACAGTAAGGTCAATCCCACTCGTGACGGCAAGAAATCAACAATTTACAATTTAAGTATTTGATAAGATTTCCAAAATAAATTAATTCTTATAAAATAATTTGTATACCGCAGTAGTAACCCGTATGCGAGTCTACGCAGCGCAACTGTACACAAAATTATCTGCATTCTAATGCACGCGGCCGACCTACCCGTGAGATTGCGGTATAACTTCTGTCAGAACCCGCCAACCAATCACAGGGCGTTTAAATCGCTTACAGTTTTAATCGTTTTTAAATGACGATTTATCAATTCTACGCATAATTATAAAAATATATATGCAATAAACAATAAAACTTTTGTATTCAGAATTAGCGTTTGTTGATTTTTAAGGACGGGTTGTTTCGTAGAACTTGAACAATTCATCAAATTTCAGCGTTCATTTTCGGGTTCTGTGAAAGTCCTATTCAAGTTCTGTTATTATATCATTATAGGCTAGTTGCTTGATAGAACTGAAATAATAATAGGACTTGAAAAAATCTTTTGCAGAACTTGAAAACTAACTTTGAAATTTGAAGATTTTTTTTACATTCCGTCCTTAGGACGAGTTGTTTCGGAGAATTTGAACAATTCATCAAATTTCAACGTTCATTTTCGGGTTCTGTGAAAGTCTTATTCAAGTTCTGTTACTATATCATTGTAGGCTAGTTGCTTGACAAAACTGAAATAAAAACAGAACTTGAAAAAATCTTTCACAGAGCTTGAAAATGAACGTTGAAATTTGATGAAATGTTCAAATTCTCCGAAACAACCCGTCCTTAGTATTTGTTTTTAAGACATAATTTGTATCACTTAAGTTCCTTATTGCCAACAATTTATCTTCCAATCTTCGACTTCTCCCCACATCATTTAGCCTCACAACATTTGCAAATGCAGAAATAATAAAATCTGAAATATTCAGCGGAGTTCAGCTTGCATATGCCGGCCGCCCGACTAGGTATTCGATGTCCATCAGGGGGTAGGGGGGCAATTTAAAAGTTGAGTTGATTAGCTTCAGGTGCATCGCCTCACCCCTGCGGCCATCTTGTGAGTGCAGAAGTGTCTGGCGACCGCCGGGAAATTCTATTAAATACTCTAATAAAATTCCCGCTACACATCGCATACCAAACTCACAAAGCTCCTGGGTTGCTATATAGATATTTTTGCAAGCGCTCGCGTTTCATATTTGAGCTTCGCGAATTATGAAGGCAGGATGAGTTGAGGTACAAACACTGTTCATTATAATTATCTCTTTGGGAAAAGCCATGTTTCTATTGTTCATGGAGTGTTCGCGTTATTTGTTCACTCTGATGAAATTTTGTTTATGTGTAAGAAGAATTTAATTAAACGCTTGAGTTCTAGCTATGTTTAAGTATTCATAAAGCAATGTTCATAACGAGTTGAAAGCAAACACTATGCATGCTTTTATTTGGAAAAGTTATGCATTTCCTGCACCGTGGTTATTTAAATTATTACAAAATCCATTTTGGAAAAGTACAATTAACAATATCTGTATTTACTTTTATGATTGGTACTTGGAATTCCATGACGCGGTTGAAATTCAAAAGTTAATATTTTTATTTTTTGTTTTACATTAGCTCCACACACGAGGCCTGAGGTAAATAATTTTTCTCAGGGCCCATGTCATCTCAGGGGATACTGTGTGGAGGGTTTTTTAAGGAAAAGAAGAAGAGGAATATCTGGCAAGGGAAAAGGTATGAGGGGTGGCTAGGAATCTGTAGGTCAGTGTGTCCAGGAGTTACGGACGTTTGAATTCATCCCTCTCATTGCGGGGTAGTGCGATAGGTCGAGAGACTCCTGTTGGAGAGGTGAAAAGGTCTCCCTCAACCAGTCTCTCCAAATCCAGTCCGCCACACAGTACGTACGCAGACGCATCCGCCGCCAAGACGTAGACAATCCTCACCCATTAACCCGAGCACCCCAGCTAAGTTACCAAAGGTGACCTATGGCAGAGGTGTCGGTTATCCAGTGAATGACTCCCGGGGCGGCGGTACTCATACCCGACTTCTAAATTGTAAAATTATCTTTTTACTAAGGCATTTTACTAACGAATATGAGAGAAGAAGATGAACCAAGAGTTATAAAAAACCTGGCCCCTGAGATATGTTTGCTAAACATAGTTTTTTCAAGCAACGTATCACTTCGAGTCGACGGGGTTCTAAGGCTAGCCTGATTTAAACCAGTGATCTTAAAATGGCATTATATTTACATCAATTAAAATGGCATTATATTTACATTTCATATCCAAATAAAGTCAGATCACTGGTTAAAAGTATTGGACGTTTCTTAGCAGCCTTCGGATGGGGACTTCTCAACATTATAACTGCGAGTATAATGCAAATGTACCTACATACTGTATGTAGGTATTATTTTATTTATATATGCATATGAATGTACTGGTGTCGGTAAAAATTATGTTCAACAATTTTTTTTTTAAGAATTTAACTGAAATCAAAATAGCTGTCACACATAAACAGCGCAGCAGAATAACATAGAGTTCAACAAGCTAACCACAACAACCATAAATATCAATATCTTTATTTACATTTTGACATTAAAATAATACACGTTTTGTATATTTAAATAACGGGTGAGGCAGTAAAATAATTCATACTAGCGCATTTCCTACGCACGAAGTAACGAAGCCACCTGAATACAAAATATTCTATTACAAATATCGGGATGGTATTACGTCCATATGTAAAAATCTGTCAATACACCCTTGTAGATGTCGATGTATATTACCCGTCCCAGGCCCAACAGAATTTGTATTCCGATGCTGATTTATGCATGCGGCATCCCACCCCTGGAAAAGCTCGCGATCCGCTCGGAGAATGGCTGCTATGTCCTTACTTTGTATTTACATGTCGATGGCAAACAGAAATACAGACAGCTCTAAACCAAGCTAATGCCAACGGGAAGGTTAAATACATCTCATTTAGCGTATATTTATTTATGGTTTTGTGAATGAATATTAAGTTCGTACTACTTTCATTGTAATAAAAGCTTCAATCGTTTTATAGAATAGCTCTTACGCCTTTGGTGCGTATTAACATGTCAGTCGATAGTAAACAGAGATACCTACTGGCAGCTTTCAACCAAGTCAACGCTAATGAGAAGGTTAAAATACATCTCATTTAGCGTATATTTATTTATGGTTTTTTGAATGAATATTAAGTTCGTACTACTTTCATTGTAATAATTACTTCAATCGTTTTATAGAATGGCTCTTACGCCTTTAGTGTGTATTAACATGTTAGTCGATGGTAAACAGAGATACCTACCGGCAGCTCTTAACCAAGCAAACGCAAGTGAGAAGGTTACAATACATCAAATTTAGCATATATTTATTTATGGTTTGATGATAAACCTTGTATCTGCATTATTTTTGTAATAGAAACTCATTTTAGAGAATGGCTCTTACGCCTATAGTACGTATTAACATGTTAGTCGATAGTAAACAGAGATACCTACCGGCAGCTTTTAACCAAGTCAACGCTAATGAAAAGGTTAAAATACATCACATTTAGCAAATATTTGTGGTTAGATGATTTATTTTAATTTTGTATTATTTTCAATGTGAACTTGAAGATACTTAAAGATCATTTGAGTCGTCGTCTTGCGAATCCCTCTAGAAATTTCTGCTGTTTTTGATACATTCACGAAAAGTTTCTATAATAAATTATAAATAAATAAACAATTATTATTAAAGTAGTGGATAATTATGGTCATATTAAGCATAAAAGGTATATTCTTTTATTTTCAAAGTGTTCCATACAGTTTTTGGTGACATCTACTGATTTCCGAAAAGATAAAGAGCGGGTTTTTCGAGAGTCGACGACTCATTTTAGAGAATGTTTTTTTCAGGACTTTACTTTGAATTTACTTGTCGGTGAGATTGTAGTCAACAAGAATTTTAAAAAAATCACCATATTTGTGGTATGTTTATTTATGATTAGAATTTTTCAAAGATTGTTAGATGAATAATGAATTTCAGTTTTTTTCTACCATAAATTATGTTTCACTTGGTTAGTGTGGTATTTTGCCAGTATTTATAAATCATATTTTAATTTTAAAATCAAAATGCAATATTATAAATGTGATAGTATAATTTCATATCAACGTGTGCACAAGTATTAAAGCAAGAACATATTTATAAATAAGAATAAATTTTAACCAAAATATTAGAGAATAAAAATACGATTAAAATATAAATAAAATAAAATATTACATTGCTCGCTTATATGCGTTATTAAAGGATCGAGTATTGTTGGGGCTAATATCATTCTCTAATGTTTTTCTATACTCGATCCAGCATCGAGATGGAATTTGATGGTGGGGACATATCGGGAGGTAAAGATCCTTTCCCTGATTCCTGCCACCCTGGTTCTTATTAGAGCTGTAAAAAGGAAATTCCAGTTTTTTTTTCATTATGAGTTTTTACCCTCTAACTAAAATACCAGTAGCTTATATATTTTCACTTCAGTTAGTGAAGTTTAATTTCACTTTACCCTGTTTTGAGATATGACTTGTCGAAGTTTGTAAAGAACATTTCTTATAATCTATTTACCGATTTCTGATTTTGAGGTTGAATCTTGTGTAAAGTAAGTTTAACGTATTTTGAAAACTGACTATCTTAGCACGTACTTAAATATTGAAAAGTTAAATACCAAAAGACACGGTATTTTGATCATAAGTATAACAGTTATCAAATGTATTTCACACAGACCTTGAAACTAGTTTCGAAGATGAATTGTTTTTGGAAATATCACGGTGAATTATCAATCCATACTGCAAAATTGAAGAAGTGTATGTCATGTTACGAAAATAACTGATCGGATTAATCGCCAACGAAAAACTTAAGGTGAAGTTTAGAAAAGGGAATCAGCAATTCTGTTCAGAAATACAAACATAATGCATATCGCGAGAAAATTTCTGATAGCTTTTCCATCTTCATGCCACGTGAAAAGGTGTTTCAGTGCAATTGCCAATCTCCTTACGAAAAATAAAGAGACACATTTGAAATCACTCGCCGAGGAGATTTAATAATTGTTTAACTATAAGAAAACACTATTTTTTTATTTAAAATTTCACTCTAAAGTAAATCCTATCAAAGTGTCAGCTTCATAAACATATTTACGGTGAAGAATTTGTAAAAAAACCATAAAGAATAAGCAAGAATATGTATGGAAAAATCGGCACGTGGTCTACGGGAAAAACTTTGGGGACCTCTGATCTATAAGAATATTTGTTTTTTAAGAGGAACGGCTGCGCGGCCTGTTTCATACAAAATTTAGATATGGATTTACGGATAAAACACCAATATAATCCCACATTTCACTTTTTTTGCTCGCTAACAATATAGGCCAATATACACAAATACAGTAATAAGTATAATACTACCACAATAGCTCGGGACCCCTTGCCGCAATCCACTACTAAACCCCGTACACTATACTTGGTTAAAGCGGGACAGAAAATAGTGGACCCTTTTCCGACAAGCGGATTTCGTGAAGTGAAAACGTTCGTCTTATATTTTTTACTCAAGTTCCTTAGTCAGAAACTCGTCCTTGTAAAGGAGACACTCCGTGAACATGTAGAAGGCACTGCAGTGCCCGGGAAGACCGAACATCATACAGTATGCATTGTTGTATTGCCTTTCCACCGTTCTCTTTTTGAAATTGGTCCTGAGCTTGGACTTATACAATGTGGTACAAACAGCAAAGCAGAATGTCTTTTTCACCTGTGGGCTGAGACGAAATCTTCTACTAAGCATGTTAAATTTTATACTCAGTACTAATACCTCTGCATATCCATGTCATCATGCGAGATTATGAAAGAAACAATTACATATTTAAATTAATTGAATTACTATTCAATTATTGCATGACTATTAACTAAACATTTATTATTTGTTTCAATTAATACATGGTCAAATCATTAATTTTGCTATTATCGAAGAAGACAAAAATATTAATATGATATTTTCAAAACCTTCAAATGGCCTAATAATTTGAAGCTGTAAGTGGCATTTAGGAAATCAGAGCCACAAGATGTACGATAAAACCGATTTAATATTCTGAATCAATGTTTGCTGTCCATATTAAAAGGAAATAATTAATTTCGCATTTTAATCTCGTTAAAAAACAAAGATATAAACAGATCTAAAGCTATATCAAAATATACTAGTAATTCTGTGCACAGTAAATTTTTACAACAAGTAACTATTGTACCTTATTTAATAAAACCGAATCAAAATTTCGTTTGAAATAATATGAATTATACGTTGGCACCTTATTACCTACCTTTTTAATTTTTATGAGCAGTAAATATTTTTCTTAACTTCCTAATTCCCTATTTGAAAAAAATAGTGTATTATACGATTTGTCCAAATGTCACTTCTCTGTCCAAAGGTACTTATAATCGCATTGGTTATGTCGAATTCACAATTCGTTGTAGGAACCACGATGACGGGATTTTTGCGGGATAAAAGAGATGTAACCAACACGACCATTATTTTGATCCGGAACATAACGAAAACAAAAAAAACACACAGATGAAATGCCAAATGGTCGAGTTGAAACAGAACTTCGCTTGGCTTGCTCAATAATAATATTAGTATATATTTTTTATTTATAATAAGTAAATCAACCCTACTATCATTTATTTTCTTCTATTTCATTTATTTTTTATTATTTATACCCGCAAAAAGCAGTTTGTCAGCAGGTCAGTTTAACGATATTAACATATTACTAAAGCATACAAACAACGATAAATCACAATATTTAAAACAGATATAGAAGAATTTAAATAAGAACTTAAATAACTAAAAAACAGTTATTTTTTAAGTTATGTAAAAAAGAAACAATAGAACAACTTTCAACTTACTACAAAACAAAAGAATAAAATACAATATATATAAAATAAAGACAGTCAGTTGTAACACAGGCAAATTACTCATATTCATAAATATATACATATGCATAAGATTATAAACAATATTAGTATAAAAAAACTTGATCTATTAACCATTTTTTAATTTTATTTTTTAATTCTATGGTGCAATTTGATTGAATTTTATGTCCATTGGAATCTTATTAAATATGGTAGGCACAAGATAAGAGAAAGTCCGTTGTCCGTATTTATTTATAATTTTCAGAATGGACATACCTTCTTTTCTATTGAATCTTGTGTCATATGCATGACCTACTTTTTCTTTGTATATTTTTTTATTGTTTGTTTGTAAATATTACATAATACAATTAATGAACTTAAAATGTCCAACTAGGCGATTGCCCGTTTTAGGACATTCCAATATGATAATGTTTTTACATGTAAAATTATACTAAATTATAGTGTTGACTATTCTGTTGTTAAAAAAAATACATATGTATATTCATATTTTAGAATACTTTCAGTTATATCACGACATATTTTACTATTGTTTAGCTGACATAATAAACTAAAGAAACATTAATAGATAAAAACAAGAAAATAAATTTGAAAATGAAACTGAATTGAAGAAATTCTGTTGGTAAAGTAATACAAATGTATATTCATAATCTAGTATACTTTCAGTTATACCACGACATTTTTTTTTTTTTTTTTTACTATTGTTTAGCTGATATAATAAACTAAAGAAATATTAATAGATAAAACAACGAAATGAAAAATAACAAAAATTAAAAAATGAAAGTAAAGAAGGAACTTTTCCTTTCAGGAAAAATATCACGAAGAATTGAACAATTTTCGAACTTTCTTTATGTAAAAATACAGTTACTGTAATGCTAATATAATACCAATATAAGTTAAAATGTAAAGAAGAATGTAAAGAAAACAAAATTTACAATTTAATTACTGTTTTTTTAGCATATTCTCGCATTCAGCTCTCCCCAAGACCAGAAGCCAATTGGATCGTCTGAAACCATAGTGAACTAACTCACTTTTTGCAGTTTTTGAGTTAGTGCTTGAAATGAGGGCTCCAAATCATAATCTACCTTTGCCAGAGAGAACCATGTTGATTGACCAATCATAGATAGTTTTTTAGCACGGTGAACCAATCAGAAACGAGCATTCTTCCATTAGTTCTCAAGCCACACTAAACTAACTCAGTATCCAACATGGCTTCCTACATGACAGGTCGCGCGTCGGTCAGCAGAAATGATGACTTTTCAGAGTGTTCCATGTCAGATTTCAGTGAATTGTCAGATGACAATGATAAAACTTATGTTCCTAGTGATTCAGAAGGTAAGTCTATTTGAATAATTACTAGTATTTGGAAATAAATGTTATTTTGAACTGGGATCGTTCTTAGCCACTCCAGTCTTCAACCAAAGTAAACTAAGTAGCAAAATCATGATAACTTTCAATATTTTGATAAATAAATAAAAAATCATGTTTTTGTTGAGTACTGCAGATTGTGTTTATTATTAAGCATTTATAAGTTGAATAATAATTTTGGAAAGCTCAGATTAAGTGCAATAAAATTCACACTTTAAAAGTTAGTTCAGTATGGTTGAATCAATGTAGGGGAAACTTGAAGCAACATGATACAGAAGGCTGCTGTATTTGATGGTTAGAGATAGTGTAGGGTTGAATTAAAGACTAAAATAAGTGAAATTCGCCATTCATAATAATTATTTTGTTTTTCAGATCGCATTTGCGCTGAAAATTCTCCTCATGCGGAACGTGAACTCACCGAAAATGCTGAAAATAGTGAGACTTCTTCCCCGGAGGGAAACGCATTGCCACTGCCAACTAATGCCGTTTTACACGAAGGGGCAAAAAAAGTGAAAAGCAAGTATGCTGATGCTGCGCAGTGGCGAAAAAATTTAAGGAAAAAGCACCGAAATTCGGCAGAAGAATACACTTCATCCAAAGGAAAGGTTATGACGGGCAAACCTTTTATCGATTATAAATGCACTTGTAGACGTAAGTGCTACAATTTTCTAAGTACTGCCAACAAAAAGGCATGTTATGACAGATTTTATGTGCACGGGTCTTGGGATTCCCAAACTGCATTTCTTGCTGGTTCTGTGAAGACTACCAGTGTGAAACAACGAGTTGGTGTGAAAGGATTGGCATCTAGAAGACAAGAGTCAAGGGCGTATTATTTAAAGGGGGACCAAAAGGACATTCAGGTGTGCAAACTGATGTTTTTGAATACCTTACGGATTGACAGTGCTCGTGTGCATCGAGCTCTTGTAAAAGGTAGATCCGGAAAGTTAACCGATAACAGGGGGCGCCATGTGCCAGGAAATAAACTTGATGCTGCCACTGAAAAACTCGTTCACGACCACATTAAAAGCTTTCCTCGCTACATCAGTCACTACACGCGTATCAAAAACCCCAATTGCAAGTATCTGCAGCCAGGGTTAAACCTATGCATGATGTACAGGTTGTATTGCGATGATTGCAAATTCAAAAACAATAAGCCAGTAAGTCAATCATCATACGAGAGAGTTTTTCGTAGATCTTTTAATCTCAAGTTCAAGACACCACAGAAGGATACATGCAAGACTTGTGATAGCCTTAATGTGCAAATAAGGGCAGAAGAAGGAAAACCTTTGTCAGAACAAGACAAAGACAAAATGAACAAGTTGAAAGCAGACCTTGCTCTTCACCACGCCCGTGTTGAAGCTACGCAGACTTCCAAAAAAAATGATATAGTGCTTGCAAAAAAAGGAGAAATTGAAATGCTGACTTTCGACCTACAGAAAACTTTGCCAATACCCAAGATATCTACAGGTGAAGCATATTATAAGCGTCAGCTCTCAGTTTATAACCTAGGAATGCATGAATGCAAGAATGATAAGGCTACTATGCATGTTTGGCACGAAGGACTTGCTTCTCGTGGGCCAAACGAAATTGCATCATGTCTTCTAAAATACTTAGCATCTAACGAAATTAATTCCAACCACCTTGTGCTCTGGTCCGACTCTTGCGGTGGACAAAACCGGAACATCAAGATGGCAGCAGCAATAATGTACATTGTTCAGAGAGATGACAACCCAATCGACATTATAGAACACAAATTTCCAGTGCCAGGACATAGCTTCCTTCCTAACGACAGCGATTTTGGGGACATTGAAAAACATCTAAAGTATCACAAAAATGTGTATTCCGTGGAAGATTACAACGCTATTATTCGTGAATGTCGACCACGAAAGCAATCCTTTGAAGTCTCGACGATGATCCCTGAAAATTTTGTCTCTACCAAACCGATTTTATCATTTCTCACAAACAGGAAAAAAACCACTGTCGCTAACAAAAAAATGAAAGTAGAATGGTTAAAAATGCGTTTAATATGTGTTGTGAAATCAAGACCAGGCATTTTGAAGTTCAAGTACACTCTCAACGATGCAGTTGAATTCTATGAAGTGAACCTCAATAAGCGACTCCGGGGAAAACCATTCAATGTTAGCAAGGTAGTTTTAACCCAACTGTACCCTGCAGGAAATCGAATCGCACAAGCAAAGAAGAATGACATAATGTCACTATTAAAGTATGTTCCACCGATTCATCACCCATTTTTTGAAGCATTGCGTACAAAAGAAGAATCAGGAAATGCAAGTGATGAAGATGTTGATGGCCTAGAACTTGCTTCAGACGACGAGTTTTTCGAAGAATGAACTTAGTTCACTTAATGTATGCAATGGAAGAGATTAGTCACATAATATAACCAGCCAGAGTGCACTAACTTTGAACTAACTTACCGAAGTATTCAACCAGAGTGAACTAACTTTTTTAAATGATTTTTAATTGATATGTTAAATATGCTGGAATAATAAATATATGTTCAAAACTCAATCTAAGCCTTTATCTTAAATTTAGGTCACAATTTAGTTCCATAGTGATGGTGGTATTTACACAGCATTACCAAACGCAAAACCATCGTTTTCTCAAATGTAAGTTTTTTGACTTAGTTCTATATGGTTTAAGACGATCCAATTGTTTACCTGCATACGCAGAATATTAGTACTCTTTGCCTTCCATGCATCAGGTATGAGATTGAGCAGTTTAGGGCCTAAGTATGAGAATTGTCTCTGTGCTAAAGATGAGGAAGTGGTGGGCGGAACTGTTGGGTTTTTTTTTGCATGTCTTGTATTATGACAGTGGTTTACGGAAGCTAAGTAGTGCCTCTGTTTTTGAGTATGTAATATGATTTTCCTCATATATAATTGTCTTACATCAAGAACACGAAACTCTGCGAACAATGAATCGCTGGGGTACCTGAAAGATTTTTTCAGTATGACTCTTATAAGCGATTTCTGGGATTTAGCTAAGGGATCGAGTATGGTTTTAGCACAACCTCCCCAACCTAAGGAAGCATAGTCTAGTATGGAATTGCACATTGCAAAGTAAATTCGTTTCAAATCATTTAGACATAGAATATTTCTTATTGCTATAAACAGATGTGTAAGTTTCCTGACCTTTGTGGAAGTAAAGGCTATGTGTTTGTCCCATCTCAGAAATTTATCAATGATAATTCCTAGGTATCTTATATTGTCCACACATTCTAAGGTATTGCATTTACATGTAATAGTGTCGTAACAATGGTGTATTCTAATGTTAATAATTTCTTGTGGTTGACCCGCTTGAGTTGAACTGAAGCAGATGAATTTCGTTTTATCCGAGTTTAGAGTGAGGAGATTACTATCTAGCCACTGTTTAACTTTGTTTATGCCAAATTCAGCTTTAATGCAAGACTCATTCCAGGTTTTGCCTTCGAATAAAAGTACTGTATCGTCAGCAAATGTAATAATGTGGTCTGCAAATGAAGTATTACATAAGTCATTTATATAAACATTAAACAATATGGGACCTAGTGTACTTCCTTGCGGTACGCCATATTTAATATTGGCTGGATCACTTAGAGTACCGTTAATATCCACTCTTTGGCTCCTGTTTTCTAGGTAACTAACAAACCACTTGAAAATTTGACCCTGTATCCCAATTCGCTGTAGTTTATTCAGCAGAATTTTGTGCGAGATAGTGTCGAACGCTTTAGCTAGATCTAAAAAAAGTGCAATGCATTTACTACCTTTATCTAGATTATTAGAGATGATTTTTGTCAAATTAGCGATGGCGTTTTCAGTGCTTAAACCTTTGCGAAAGCTGAATTGTCTACTAGAAAGGATGTTGTTATTTTCGAGATAAAGGATGAGACGGTTCTTTACAATTTTCTCCATAATTTTAGAGACAGAGTTGAGCAAGGAAACAGGCCGGTAATTATGTATCAGTGATTTGTCCCCACTTTTATGCAGTAAAATGACGATTGACTGCTTTAAATGGTTAGGGAATTTCCCTGATTTAAAGCTTAGATTCGCAATGAACGCAATCGGTATGGCTATGTATACTTTAATGATTTTTAGAAGATTTGATGAAATCTTATCGGGACCACATGCTTTTGATGACTTAAGGTCGTCAATTATCTTCATGACTTCGTTAGTTGAAGTTGTGATTGAGTCTATTTTGTGACCGATCCTAGGGATAGTTAAATTGGCGAGAGCGGTTTCTGATTTCTTACACTTATCGAGAATTTTTTTCGCAAGTGTGTCACCCACATATGAAAAGTAACTGTTTGCAAAGTTTGCCATATCTTTGGGGACTTCAGAGTTTGATGTGTTAATGTATAGCGATTTTATTTCAGAAGATTTATTGATTTTGGATTTGGTTATATTGCGAAAGGTATCCCAAAAACGTTTTGGATTGCAGTTGTTTTCGTAAATGAGTTTTTTATAATAATTTTCTTTCGCCGATGTAATTAATTTCTTACACAAATTCCTATACTTTTTATAATAACATTGTAATACCAAATTCTCAGGATATGTTTTTGCCTTTTTATGAAGATGATTTCTTCTGTGAATCGATTTAACTAGCCCCAGGGTGATCCATGGTGTGAATTTAATTTGTTTATTAGATACGGTTATATTACTTGTGTGTTTAGTCAGGGATAGTGGTAGTCAGGGATAGTGTTAATGTTTAAATCTCCCATTATAATTTGCTGTTCAAATTTTTTCGCATTGTTTAAAATTGCTTGCAATGAAAAAAGGAAGGGGTCAAAATTGATGAAGGAAGGAGATCTGTAAATGGCAAATATGCATATGTTATTATTCAATACTATTTTCATACAATTTGATTGTGCTAAAGTAATTTCCTCTACATGAGCTTTAATTCCGTCCTTGATGTAGATAACAATTCCACTAGATTTGTTGAGGTTGGTTGTGGTGTGATATTCAGAGTAATTGTGGATTGATTTTACGGTGTAGTATTTATTTAACCAGCATTCGGTTAATATTATAACATCGAAAGATGAATTAAATAGGTCAAGAAAAATTGTAAAGTCATCGAGATTTGATATGCTTCTAATATTCTGGTGTATGATTTTTAGACTATATGAGTCCCAGTTATAGTTGTTTAAATTCTCCAGATCTCGAATTATATTCATATTAATGCTAATTACAGAATCATTGTAATTATCCGAAGGTAACTGAAACATAATTATGATTAAATTTACTATGATGTGTGGTGGTGAACTCGTAGTTCTTTTGCGAAAAGTCTGCAAACAAAAAGTTAAAAACGAAAGTGTAAATTACTGTGTTGTTAATCAGTGTTTTATTAATATATTGTATAGTAGATTGTGAGTTCTGATAATTCGAGTATGATGCGTATTTTACTTCGAGATGAAAGTTGATTCCACTAATTATATTAGATATAAAAGATGTTATAAAAGATGATGGTGTTGGTATGTTTCGTGTAGAGCAATCTAAGCAGTTGATGATTATGTAGATATCTGTCATGAAGGCTGCAAATACAATAAATATGAAAACAATAAAATCAATAAAATGGCCAAATGCAAAGTATGTGCTGATTCTGTAGAGGAGTTGATGCGAAAAAAAATGCCAAAAGACAATAATTAAATACCATAACATGCGAAAAATGCAAAGAAGAATCAATACTAGGACATATTTATGTAAATTAAGATTTTTTACATAGATTTTTTGGGAACAAAATCTTACAAAGACTCTCGCTGCTTGTGATACGTACATAAGAGTTTGATTGAAGCACAGAGAGAGAGAATAGAGAGAGTGCATTATTATGAGATAATGAGAGAACATTATATAACATGAATGATAATGTTGATACATAGTATTCCAACTTAAAATATATTTTAACCGTAAAGTGCGTACTATAGTGTATAATGCTTCTGATTGTAATTGTTAGGTGTGATAAAGGACAATAATTAAATTTAGTAACATGTGAAAAATGCAAAAGTATGATTAAAAATGTGCGAATAAAATATGTAAATAAAACAGTAGTAAAGGTTTTTGAGAAATACAAAAACATTATTTTGACAGAGCTCGAGCATTTGTAGTCAATGTAAATTCTGTAAATACAAGTGAATATAATAAAAGTTAGCCAAAATAAAAAGATTATTGAAGAAAATAAGAGCATCATATAGTGAGTAAATAAGATATTACTACTCTGATTCCTACGAGAACATGCAGGAAGAATAATATTTACACAGTAAACAGATATTTTAAAGAATACTAAAACAGCGTGGTTTTTGTTGCTTAGAGGAAGAGTATGGTTAGAATTTTTAATTGTAAGATTCGCAATTTTTATAATAATTTTGATGTTACTAGGGAAAGCTACTAATGAAAGTAAGAATGAATTATTTTGATAAATATTAGGTATTATGCTTAGGGTGTGTGAAAAGTATATAGCGGTAATATTCAAATAAAAACTTGTATTGAAAGTATTATTTATGGAGATATATAATTTTTTTTAGAGAGAGCAAAAGAAACGTGAGTTACAGTCAAAGGAGGTAAATTATAATAAAAATAGTGAATACTGATATAAACAATTTTCACACTGATATTGTTGCTACATGAAAGAACTCCTAAAAAGAGTAAGAATGCATTATTTTCAATTAAAACATTATTATTTTTAAAGACAAAGAAAAAACTCATGAGAAAACTTGCGATGAATATGATATTATCCGGATTATTTTTGTTTAGCAGTGTAGTAAATGTTGAGGTACTTTTTATCATCTGTCACAGTTGTTGGCGTTTTTCTCGATCAAGATCAGTGATGTTTTTAATCGTAATAATTTTGGATGTATCCATATGTCTTAGCAGAATGCGCCCCGATGATGACCAAGAGTATTTGTAGTTATTTTCTCTGGCGAATTTTTTAGTTTGGGAGAGTAAGAATTTTCCTTTTTGCGTTAGATGATCTGACACCTAAATCCGTTTTGCTTCTTGAGATAGCCCTAGATCTGCTGTATTGAGTTTGCTTGAACTGGAGGTAGAGGATTTTTTATAGTCTTTGATTTTGAGTAGGAAGTCATCTCGAGATTTAATACTATTGAACGACACTATTACAGATCTGGGATTTTTTTCGGACAGTTTTGGTCCTAGTCTGTATATTTTATTGATTTCAGATTGTAAAGGTATCGTGGTATCTCCGTAATTTATGATTTTTGATATTTTTTTAAGAGTTTCCATAATATTTTCATTGTTTGCTTCAGGGATGCCTCTGATGTCGATATTGCACATCTGTGTAATGTACTCCAGCCGGTCAATTTTGTCGTCCTGATGAGAAGTAGTATTTTCTAATACAGCGTTTTGTTTTTTTTTTAATTCTAGCATATCAGTAATGACCCTTTCTTGCGAGGATTCCATGTCAGTTAATCGTTTTTTTAGAAGGTGTTGCTGATCCGCTAAAAATTTAAATGAATAAAGGATTTCTTTGTTTTGTGCGATAATCGAATCATATTTTTGTTCCACAAAATCCATTATTGTTTTTTTGAAATTGTTTCATTCTAAAATAAACTTATCTGACGTAAGTATACCGCTTGCGCCATCTGCGGTTGATGAAGGAAATTTCTCTGCGTCTGTTGACTGTTGAGTTAGATGTTTGGTAGGTTTGCCGAATCTGACGTAATCTGACGAAATATTGAATCTGACGTTATGTTTTGACATATAATTTTAAGCCATAATATTCCTCGAACAGATAATAAGTTAACTGACTCGAATAATAATTTTATATCTCTTCTTTGTGCATAAATACATTTGTTTACCAAAATCTGTATGTTATGCTTATTTATAATTGCGTAAAAAGGACTAAATAAATTAACTTTTTTATATAAAACGCATACATTAAATCAGTTTTTAGGGCGTCCCCTTTTTCAGTCACTATGGACTGCACTGTGGACGCCCTTTCTACGTAGTAATGACGAACGAGCCTTTCGTACTTTAGGGTGGGTTTAAAGAAAAATAATTTACAATACAACACGGGCATTAGCCTAGTATGGTAGTTAAAAAATGTCGTAAAATGTAACATTTAAACATTTATTAAATTTAAAAAAAAAATAATATGAAAAAACCTTTTTTTTTCAAAACTTTGTTATTTAATGTTGGCAGGTAGTGAAAATACACTTAATTGGCACAGATTATACATTAATATTTTATATTATTATAAAAAGAGTCGCCCAATATGGAATTTTTTGATTTAAGAAATCAATATTCTAAACCAGCAGATAAACTAAACATGAATGTAATTTGCGACAAGTGAAGACAGGTTTCATAAATATAAATATTTATCGTCTTACTAATTAGATTTTTACAAGCTCGTTCAACGTTGGTGCGGTGAAGCCGGCCTTTATCCTGATTTAAGATCGTTTTAACCCAACAACGCCATGGTAATAAGTCAAGTTTTTCACTGTTCTGACCTTATACGCCGCTTAATATTTACACACGTTTTTTAGTAAGGCTTAGGTAAAACGTTTAAGAACACGATCTAGGAATAAGAAGCCGGTTATATGGGCAATGAAAGAAATGTTTTAATATATGAGTTAAATTTGATTAACAATACTCGTGAAAAATTAATTCAGTCTGATTCAATTTCAATTCTAAAAAAGACAGGTTATGTATATATATATATATATATTTTTTTAAAATATTATACCAATAATAATATGTAGGTTCTTTATCGCATGTCTGAATTTTTACACAAATAGTTCTAATTTTGAAAATACACTTAAATTTAAATGAAGATTGAATTCATTGAATCTGAAATATGCAAGACGTACAAACAACCCAAATGAGTATTTTTGATAACAGAATTTCCACCATCAATTACAAATTAATAGTAGTTTCCTACCGATTGGGATATGGCATCGAACGACGCCAAATGAAAATAATTTCTCCAGTCAAACATTGCAATCAATAGTTAAACCAAAGCACCATTTTGGGGATAGACACTCGTTTAATAATGCCTACATTGTGCGGTCCACCATCCAATAAATTAGGAAGATTTAATTATTTCTGGAGGTGTGCCCCGTTCACCTTAACTATTAACTTGAATGGGTATCCGAGTAAATAGGTTCGGCGGCATTAAATGAAGCCGTGGAGAAGTATAAAAGCCAATGGTCGGTTGTAGGCAAATGTGATGGGTCGGCCATAGGCGGCGCCTTGTGACCCGACGAATAATGACTGAATTTTCACTAATGTGCCCCTGAATATCTGAGCCCAAATTCTATTTCAACTAAGGGTGTTTACTACGATTGAAATCTATAAAATTAATCTCAAGGGCCGGGGCTAAATTAACTACAAACAAACGAATGATGTAGTACAATGTTTTTCGTGTTAGTATTTATTATATTTTATTTAGTATTGGCTTATATTATTATTGTGTTTGCGAAAAGTGAAACTAATTTTACTTGTTTTAGTAAAATTTAACGTAATGTAAACATAGAATTGAAGATTTTTTAGAAACAAACACCAATTGCTTTGAAATTGATCCGTGTTTTAATGTTTTTTACTTTTTATGTGAACAGAAAAAGTAATAATACCTATTAGTGGTGGCCAAAGATATTAGAAGAACGAGATGTGCTATGCGCAGTTCGTACTGAGTGGAATTGTTTTGCCGAGTGTCGCCGGTTTTGTTCACCAATACTACTGCACACCTTCGCTTGCGCTAAGGTATACGCACTAATACATAGAACAGATTTCTGTGCGTACACGTCCCGATACCGTTCAAAGTACCCTAATTAGGTAGTACTCCGGCTACGGTCCGGCGGCCAACATAGCATATCTCGTTCTTCTAATATCTTTGGTGGTGGCCGTGACTTTTCTTCTGGTAAGTCATATATTCTCTTAACACTATTTTGTTCGTTTATTTGCTCTACATGCATAAACCATCTGAGCGTCCCTTTCATAATCTTACTAATTATGCTTACATCTGGCTTGCATTTTTATTTTGGATCTCCACATTCCTCACACGATCATACATGGTGTTAAATTTATAAAATGTATACACCGCGATCTTGCCAGGATTGGGATCTCCAGCATCTGGGGTTCACGCCATCTCTCAAAGTACCAAAAATAAAAACACTTTAAGCAGTTTTACTGATATACAATATATCTGGCAACAAGGTTATGCATAATTTTACTAAATTAACATAAAACTATCGTATGGGACAATAGCACGCTGGAAGTTATTGGCTCTGTTTCATTATGTTTGTAAGAGGTACCATATTTAAAAGCGCTTTCTGCTGCGCACTGATATGGAAAGTTTGTGTTACTTCTTTTGTGTCATCATCGCGTCGTCTAACCCTCCAGAGTAAATTCACAACTGAAGTCCACGGCTCTCCACGCTGAAATGAGGAGTTCTCCATACTCAAGTGTAGTCCCGCTGTGTTTTCCTGCTACCCCTGATGTTTCGTCTCTACCCCTCTTCTGTAGTTAATCATTCCTTTTATGGGCATGATTTTTGCGTAAGCGCTTGTTGCTCTACCGTTGATCACCATATATAAGATGATCCTTCTGATTGCACGTGACCACAGCATGTTTTACACTATATTGCTGCGTGATCGATGTGATGGTGTATCCTCTATGATTTGTAGTCGTAGGGATACTTGACTAATGGAGGATATGGGCAACTAATAACAATGGTTTTTTCACTCATTTCTATAGCATTTAGTCTACTTTCACTTTTTTCTGCCAGTTCCACGTCTTACTGCCATAAATCAGGGTAGGTAGCAGGACTCCATCGTGGACTGCTAACTTCACTTATTTGGACATATTTTTGCTATTGCCAATCGCGTTCAGTCCTCCATTATGGAGTTATCTGCTTACCTACTTATCTGCTTACCTCTTATCAATATCTCTATCAGCCTTCCCATCCTTCTACAACATACTTCCCAAATACACGAACTCATCCACCCGCTCCAAGTATTCATATTTTACAACTATATTGAACAATATTTCGAACTCTCTCTTTCAAACTCCACGACTTTAGAAAAGAGAACTAAAAAATTAATATAATATTAAATAATATGAATAAATAAAAACATTATTATATGTCAATTTAGTTAATATATATCTAAAATACATAAAAAAATGATTTTCAACATTAACATTGACGATGACTTACATCTTCAACATGAACACAGAATGCTACAAGGAAATAACACAGCTTTGCTGAATTAACCTTTAGATTTTAATAATAATTTTATTCATGGTATAATCCACTTTTTATGTAATTAAGAATATTTTATTTGCTAGGATTAAATTAACTAATATTATATTTCACCAACTAACTTAACATAGTATTTTTTAAATCCTGAAAATGACTTGGGAGTGTTTTTGCTGTCTGTAATTATTACATCCGTAAACTGCACAGACAGAACCTACTTTTTGGAACATTTTTATATCAATATTGACCAAAATATAAATTAGTAAGCGCAAAACAATCAAGTACTAAATAAATTCAATATTCTGCCATTGAAAGGAATCTCAAAATCAATATACTACTCTAGCGTCTTGATTTGATGATGTTGCCACTATTTCTTAATATTATAAGGTATTTGTTAATTCCAACATTAACTACATTAAGGTATATTTTATTTTCAAATTTAAATTAATGAATCTCCTCCGTTTTTGCGTAATACACATTATTATTGTATTGTGGCCATTATCATTGACTTCTCATATTTAAAAGAGTTTGCAGGGATAGAAATTAATACTGAAAATTTATTAAAAACATTCTATTTTTATTGGAACAATTTTTCTTTAACTTTTGAAGGTTATTATACCCATATATCGTTAATTAATGTATCGTTGAAATGGTGACCGGATAAATCATCACAATGATAATTCATCACATCTTTAGAAAGTTATATAAAGTCATGGAGAGTGATGAAACAAAAAATTTATTAACTGGGTTAAGTAGGTTAGGTTAGGTTAAAAAAAAATTCATCGTTTCTAATGACTTTATATCACTTTTCAAAAGTGTGTTGAATTGTAACTGTGTTGAGTTATAATTAAACCCGTTGAAATAGAAGATAATACTAAATAATCAAAAGGAAACATGAAACAGAACAAACAGATAAAGACGTTTTCCCGCTAAGACAGAGATCATGGGTTCGATTCCCAGTTGAGACCGTTATCTTTTTTCTGTATCTTGTTTCATGTTTCGTTTAGATTTGTTAGTATCAAAGATATAATGAGAATCTCTTCAAATTATTGGTAGTCCTAATAAAAACAGGATTGCAGGCCGTTTCCTGATAAAATTTTAGTAAACTCCTAATATATGGTAACACCTATTCATGCACCAGCATTTGACTTGATAATATTTACTGAAAAAATGAAAAAAAATATTAAATTTTTTTATGTATACGTGTTCCGACATCGGGATAATATATTCGTATTTTACTAAAAGTTTAACAGGAAACCTATTTATTCATTCGTCAAGGGCCTGCAATCCCGTTTATACCCTGTTAACCAATAATTTTAAGATATTCTCAATAAATAAGCAATACTCTTTTTTTTCTCCGTGTAACAATATTTGGGGGTCAAAGATTCAGTCAGTTGAATTTGTCGAAAACTCTTTTCCTTTTTTTATTCGTTTATAAAAATAGTTTCGACTCGAGTAAATATATTGGTAGCCAATAATCTTTTTTTCTTTCTTTTTTAATACGTAATATGTACTACAGAATTATTATGTCGTTTGGTTCCGTAAAATCGTGACCATTATCACAGACTTCTTATCATCTCAAAGGCTTTGAACCTATTTAGGGATCAGGGTTTCACATTCAACCAAATTAGACATGGGTTGGAAACTGACAAGGGACTGCATTACATCATTATTGTAGAAAGGATTTGGGGAGTACATTTCTCAAAAGTTTTCCACAGAAATACACCCTGATGAGTTGCGAGTTTGTAAAGGATCTTGGGTTCAATACTTTTTACTGCTTTGGTATGTTACTAGCTCTGTTGTTATTGCTAAACGTACATTCCTTTAAAAAACATACATTTATATTCTCATCCTTATACTGGCTTAGTAATATGGATGGATATCACGTGGAAAGGGATTTTAATTGTAAACAATAGCTAGTAGAAAGTTCTTGACAGTAAGATTTGACGTCATGCAATCGACATTTTTTATCAGCTCGAGAAGTAATTTTCACGCTGAGATATGAAACTTTTAAAACTTGACATATTCGTGAAAATAAAGAAAAACGAGATATTCCTGTAAAATTTAGTGAAGTATATTTTTTGTGTAAAAACGCCGGGAAAAAACGATGTTGAAACTCTGGCAACGTCACGAGATTTTAACAGCCTTTCCTTACTGACATTTCTATATCATGAGCTATGGATTTTTAAATATCCCTTTAATTATAAGTAGTTAAGATAATGCACCATAATTTGAAATGTTTGTTAACAAAATAAAGACAGCAAAAATCTGATAGATAGCAACTATTGCTCACTGATATAACTAAAATATAGTTGTTAAAAATGTGCGTGAAGAAATATAATCAAATTTAGAAGAGAAATCGTCAGCCATGATCAATTATTAAATTTATTTGTACAGAATATATTTTTTTAATTCCACCGGCCATCCTTGAACAAAATTTAAATCAGATTACTAATTCAAATTTGGATTTGTGAAAACCGGGCTCAAACTATAACTTGTTCATGTAAAGCCGTTTTCTTAGCCTTTAGTAAAATTAATTGAAAACTTTGCTTCTCACACATTATGTTCGGGTCAGTTTATATTCATAAGTCGTTTCAGTATTTTCCTGTATAATATCTTATTTAAAATTATAATTTTTACTTTGGAGCGGGAGACAAATGAAGTGGCATAAAACTCTGGATGTAGTTTAAGTTTGAACCTTTTTGATAAAATGTTACCATTTATCCGACGGATACCCTCAGTAAATGTGCGAACGTCTCTGGAAGGATTTTGCATATAATATTAAAAATGCAAATGAGAATTTTATAGGGATGGCAGAAAATCAAATAAATTAAAGCGACCAGGGGTGAGTTGTACCCTTTGGCCCTGGTCTCCGTAAACCCCCACTCCACTCTCGGATTTCCACAGAATTCTTTTTAATGATCTTTTTATGGACGTTACCACTCGAGCCCAGGAAGAACACTGTTTGTTCGCAATGAAATACTTAAAATGAAAATTATGATCCAGCACTGCGAGAACATTTTTGAAGAGGAAAATTTTAATTATTTCAATCTTTCACTTAGATGATTTCGCCCCTTGGCTTTTGATAGACGATATAATATTCGTTTTGATAAATTCTTAAAAACGTTATTATGATGATTAAAATACGTCACTTCCTTAAAACATTACTGCTGAATAATGCCTTGGGTATTTGTTCCCAAATTAATTCAATTAAAATGGACTTAAATCAAATAATAACTTACAGCGTTCGCCATCTACTTTCTTTTGTTCCTACTTACTTCAGTCGAGAAAATATACTATAATCTTAAATTTACACATCAAAAAACTCCGCTAAACTTTATTCACTGCGGATAATAAAAACAAATTTAATTTAATAATAATTCTCGCATAGTGCTGAAGATTTATTGTAAATATTTATTTGGAAAATTGATTGGTGACCGCTTAGTTTTATTGAAAATTTCTTGCGACTGTCGATGAAAAATACACTACGTGTTGAAGTAACAACAATTAAAGTAATTCTGAAACTTAGGATTTTGTAATTCAAATTTAATTGAATCTCACTGAAAGTTGACATTGTCTTCACAACCACAAATTACTGACATAAGTGCGTGTCTGCTAAATGTTACTCACATCAGTTGAATCACTGAAGTATTTATGAATCTTTGGGGATCTGGTTAGGAGGCACAGAAAAAAAGACGGCGGTGAAGGTCACAGTATTTATTTGAGTCAGTTGCCGTGATGTGAGTTGATTTGACTGATGTTGTACACTCCGGATGCAGGCGATGATGTGCTGGTCAAGCGCGGGTTAGTGAGTCGACGCCGCTGCTGGTGACCGAACTCGTTGTTGACGGTTAAGAACTGGCGAAGAACGTGGGTCTTCAGGTACTCCAGTGCTGACGGGAAAGCCGAAGGTGCGGTGGACCCTGTAGGCGGTTGTACGGGATGTGCGTAGACCAGGGAGGATGCCGCGTGGTCTGGGTGCATGCTGGTCCGGATGTAGCGCTGGTCAGATGCGCTGGAACCAGGGCGCTATGATCTGGTGTAGCGCTGGCCAGGGACGGTGGCCGGGGCCAAGGCGCTATGATGATATCTTGATGGAGTCGATGGTTGAATCCAAGCAGAGCCGGGAATATTGTCCTTCGCGCGGTGGGGGTGCGCGGGTTATCACTTGTTGAGCCTTGTTAAATGACGGCTGATTGATGACTGACTGACTGCTCGCTGCGTCGGGCCCATTTATACAGAACGGCCGACGGCAAAAGTAGGTAGGCGAGATCGCAAGTAAGAAGTACGGCGACTCAGTCTGGGTCCTACTGGAACTTTTGTTGGCGCTGCTATTATTTCTAGGCAACAGACTAGAACCTTCTACTGATTTGGCGTAATGCGCCAGACCAACTCGCAACGTATAGTCGTAGGTAGTTCTAGACTTTGCGAGTAGGTAGTTCACTAGCAAGTAGATAGGTAGGTCATGTTGTTTACAAATAGCGAGACAATCTAGATTAATCTCTCGCCACAAATCTATACTAAATGTGTTTTGCAATGTTTGTGCGCTAATGATATTAAAAAAAAATATTTGCCGTGGTTAGGAACGTAAATGATTGTTTTCTCATGCAGAGAAATTCAGAAATGTTTGAAACGTTTTGAAATGAAAATAATATGTGTATAAGTTACCAATGGATTACCAATGAATGAATGTTACCAATGAATATGTGTCTAAGTTACCAATGGTTAATGTTACCAATGAATATGTGTCTAAGTTACCAATGGTTAATGTTACCAATGAATATGTGTCTAAGTTACCAATGGATTTAAAAAATAAAATTTACTAAAAATCAAAACGCTATCATAAACATTTAATACATTAGTAACTATTCACTCGAGTGCGTATACAGAACAAGAGAACTAGATATACTTTTTATTTAAAACTTCACTTCGATGAGCACATTGAGAATATTTTGAATAAAGCCTACTACATACTCGGATTGCTCGGCTTTGTTTTCAGAAATAGCCGTGTATTTTGAAAATTTGAAACCAACCTTCTTTACTGTACGTCAATCCTCAACTTGAATACTGTATCCCTGAATGGACTTTGTATGTATCAATACATTATTGAAACTATCTGAAGGAAATTTTTGCATTCAGTTGCAGAATGAGGGCAAATAAACGGGGCAAATAACAAAAATATGCACAGACTATAACGTCTCCACTCTCTCTAACCGGTGGACCTACCTTGACATGAGGTCAACCCTTTACAAATTTTGCTATAGTGAAAGGCCTAACTTACTTGTACTAATGAAAGTAAACGTACCACCTTGAGCAACTACATCGAATGATTTATTCCACATTGGCCGGACACGAACAAATTCTGACGTCAAGGAACCAATCCGAAGAATTTGCCAAAATAATTACAAAATCTTTTTATGATGGAAACAAATATGTATTATGATCCCTCATTTTTTTACAAAAACAAAAGAAGGGCTGGCGTGTTAATAAAACGTAATATTTAATTATTTTTGACAAATTTATATGAATCGTTTTCCGTTTTCTTGTTTTTTTTTCTGTCAATTAGCATTGCTTTTTTTAAAGTTTGCGATACAGGCGAATTCCCTTTCATTGTTATTTTTTATACGCCATTATTATCTGTGTACATGTATTTTCCTATTAAAAATAAGATTTTTTGCTTTTTGTAAAACTGTTTAAAAAACTACAAATCTAAGAGTATCTTCTGAAATCAATAAAGTGACGTAACTTAAATACATCTTCTGTATAGATTGTTAAAGGTCAGTTTTTAATTTTGATTTTACAGCGCCCCGATGGTATGATATTTTAACAAATAATGAAGGAAGAGTTTTTAACATGAAGACACTTAATCAATTTCAGCTGATACTCGAAGACCAATTTATGCAGAAATCACTAGCTTTGTTATATCAAATTTCCAAATTTCGTCTTCAAACTTACAAAGCACACGGCGTGAGTTAGTTATCTTTAAAATATTATTTTAGAGCGTCTTTACAGCGGCATAATGAGTCGAACTAAAACAAATAAACCAACGCGAACGCTCTTGAAACGACTGAGCGAAATGGCATAAGCATAAAGCACAGAAGGAATAGACAATAAAGCGAAGAGCTGTAACAGTTCTTCATTGTTTGTACAGGAACGTCGTAACGCGTGGCATGAAATCTATTGTGATTATCTTTACATGCGGCAAAAGCTACACGCGGCAAATTGCATTGTTAACATTACTTTACAATGTTTTGATTATATTCGTAAATTTCATTTTAATTTCGTCAAGAACATTCAATTAAATTCTTTACAGAAAACAAAACGAATGTCATGAAAATCGTGCTAGTTGCGAGTACAAGTCATAAGCAGCATTTTCTATAATTGTTGAATTGCGCTCTTTATAACTACAAAAAAATGAATCAGCTATTTAAAGAATAATTAGAAGCTGTCATTTAGTAAAAACTTCCGCAGACCTGTGAAAAATCACGGCATTTTATAATTATCGTAGAAACAAAATCCGACTTTACTTGTCAAGATTAAGCCTAAGAAATTTAAACAAAATAAATACACATTTCAAATACAAAAAAATATTATTAAAAAATTATCTGGTGAAAAATATTTTTTTTAAAGAAGACCCAGAGTTAAAGACATACATTAGTTATTTTGCTTATTGCTTTGATTGGTCCCGGCTCTAGAATATTAAATTATTGTAATACTGAAATTATTTCATTTCGTAAGTATTAAAAAGAAAATCAAAAGTGGATAAGCTTATCTCAAAATATGTTCTTTTCAGTTGTTTTCTTTGCGTCTTAGCAGGCAAACTGGTATAATGAGATACATACATTTTTTACAACGCCTGCAGCCGTAAACAATTTTACACAAAGTATTTACAGTAATTAAAAATCTACAAAAAACATCTGAGGTACTAAATTTAAACACAAAATTTGTAAGGCTAGCTTTAGACTTGTAAGTTTTTTCGTAAATTTACGACTCCTAGCCAATGGGCATATTGGATTTTCAAAATTCAATATGCCCATTGGCTAGAAGTCGTAAATTTACGAAAAAACTTACAAGTCTAAAGCTAGCCTAATAGCAACATCTGTTTTAATGACAGTAACTTTAATCCGTATTTAGTATAATGTTTTACATAGTTAATAATGTGTTATATTATGTACACGGCTTACTACGGTTGTAGTTTGTTTGACTATTAATTTTTTTTTATTTTTTTTAATTCCTTTATTTTTCCCAATTTTTACATTAATTACATAACAATATTATATAAATCAATAAGAATAATGGGAACCCACTAAGGCGCAGCCTGTGCGTGGGTAATATATTTAAGTTATTATTTTATTGTACCTAGAAATAAACAAATTGTGGGCATATAAAATAAAAACAAGATTACATTTTGTATAAGCGTTTTGTATAAAAAGTGTTTATAATAGTGTATAGTGAAGTTATAAGTGTTTATTGTAATATATGTAATATATGGTGAATATTTTATGAGAAACATAAATTGATACAAATTAAATAAAAAAAGTTTCAACTGCTGTGTCGAAAAGCCATAATTTTAATTCTTTTAAATATTGAGGAATTTTAGTTATCACTTGAATATTTTTCGGTAAAAGATTGAAAGTACGAGGTCCAATGAAACTGCAGTGTGTTTGCATTTGTTTTGTGTTCGTTTGGGGAGTATAAAATACATTATTATTTCTAATGTTGGTTCTGTTTTCATTTATTTCGAATTTATTTTTGTTTTTAAAGATGTATTTCATAGTTTGCAAAATAAATAGTTTACGGAGACAGAATAGTTTAGATTCTTTGTATAACTCATCCGTTGAAAATGTTCTTTTCCGACTATACATAACTTTGATGATATAATTTTGAATTATTTGTAAAGGTTTGATATGTGCATTAAGCGCACCGCCCCATCCTATTATTCCGTATATGAGTGAAGATTGCACCAAAGAAAAATAAATAATTTTCAGTTTTTCAACATTGAGCACTTCTTTTAGTCTGTAAAATGTGTATGTAAGATATCTTAATTTACAGACGGTATTATTAATTTGTGACTGCCAATTTAATTTTGTATCAATAACAATACCTAAATATTTAATCTTTTCAACTTTTCCGAGTTCAAAGCAAGATGAGCATATTTCTTGATTACAGTTAACGTTATGTATTCAAATTTTAAGGTTATTAGGGGGTTTATTTTTACTATTTTTAGAAAAGGTTAGGTAAAATGTTTTATTATAGTTTAAGAAGAGTCTATTACTTTCTAGCCATGATGAGACATATGTAATACATTTTGTTGCCTTCAAAAAAGTTTCAGGCCAGGATTTTCCATTCACTATTATTACTGTATCATCTGCGTAAGATACAATTTTACCAGGGATTATAACATCACATAAATCGTTTATGTATATTAGAAAGAGAATTGGGCCAAGCACAGTTCCCTGTGGTACTCCATTTTTTATTCCTGTTTCAGTACTATAAAAATCCCCTATTTTTGTTTTTTGTTTTCTGTCTTTGAGATAGCTAGTAAGAATTTTTAGTGTATCATTTTTTAAACCTATTTGATTCATTTTTTTTAATAAGTAGATTGTGATTTACCGTATCAAAAGCTTTTCTTAAGTCTAGGAATATAGCTAAACTCTTTTTATTTTGATGAACAGATGTGTATAATTTTTTAGTCAGATCGAATATTGCATCTTCAGTGCTTAGTTTTGTTCTGAAGCAATATTGATTTTGGGACAGAATTTTGTTTTGTTCTAGGTAATTCATTATTCTATTTTTGATACATTTTTCAAATATTTTTGAGAGGTTTGAGACCAAGGAAATAGGTCTGTAGTTGTCTAATATGTGCGTTTCTCCTGATTTGTGAATTGGTATTATGATAGAGGTTTTTAATTGTTCGGGAAAATGTCCCTCTTTTAAGGATATATTAAAAATATGTAGCAATGGAATTAAAATGTAATGTTTTATTTTTTTAGTGTGTTACCTGATAAACCATCAATTCTTGTAGAATTTGTTGATTTTAGACCGTCAATGTGTTTATCAATTTCATCTGTTGTGATGGGTGAAAAATATTCTAAGGAGTTAATTGAATCGTTAGTTGAGTCTAAGTGTAAAGATGAGTCTACGGGTATTGTATTATCAATTTTGCTAGAAGATTCAAGTATTTGATCTACTACATTTGTAAAAAAGTTGTTAAAGTTTTCTGCAATAGTCGATTTGTCAGTTATAATATTTTCATTTATTATAATCTCATTGACATCGGTTGATACTTTTTTTTTGTTCGTTATTTCATTAATAATATTCCATGTTTTTTTGGTATCATTTTTTGCACTATCAATTTTTTCACAATAATACTTCTTTTTGCAATTTCTTATTAACCTATTTAGTAAATTTCTGTACATAAATATTTCGTTTTCATGAAAGGCATAATTCTTGTGTTATTTTTTTGACAGGCTTTTTGATAATTTAACATCTCTTTGTATAATTTATCTCTTTGTTTGATAGAGACTATTAGTCCTACAGTGATCCAAGGCTTAATTTTTTTATAATTTCTCTTAGCGATGACAATTTTATTTGTACTCTTGGAAATATAAGCTTCTAGAGTTTTATAAAATAATTCTAATGCTGAATTTGGGTTAGCTATTTTACTTTATAATTACTTTACTATAACCATTGTAACTGAAGTTTTTTGAAGTTTATTGGATGTCTTGTTATTTTATTTGTTTTCTCATTCTATATTTAAAGTTCAGACGAGGATCCATCGTTTCCATAAAGTACCACTATATTTGTCGTCCGTGCCTTTCACGTATTGCAGATATTTGCGCAGCTTATGCTAAGTGAGACCTAATTAAAAAACAACGTTTTTTGTTCTGTTCCCGCTGTTTTAAGCTCACAGTCCTCTCAATCATATCCACTTAACTCTCCATCCCTTCTTTTCTCACTGTGATATAATTTATAACAAAACTTGTGTATTATTTAGTTAATATTATTCAGAATAAATACATTTCAAAATGTTATTCCCATTGTGAAAATGGGTTGATTGGTGAAGGTATATGTATGTGGGGACCTACTTTATTAAAATGAATTACAAAACTATTTTTGACGAAGGAATTTCGTAAAGATTTTCATTTAATTTGTATTGTTTCCAAGCAGGCAAGTGACGTCACAATCTTCTTGAATAGTGAAATTTCTACGTGTGATTCTTTCACCTCTTACATCCATTTTGACAAGCCTACGAACATGCCCTCGCGTCAATCATTGAAATATTGAGTTCATTTATGAGATGGATTGATGAAAAATTGATTAAAAACTTGTTTAGCTTTCCTTATAACCGATATTTTTAAGTTAAAATGACGTAGGAATTCACTTGTCACATCTATTGATCCTTGAAGCGTTTTTTCTGTTCTGCCAGTTATCGCATCGCTTGAAAATTCAACTCCAATGTACCTACTTGAACTGGTCGACCTGTTTAAACTGCTTTCCGTTGGAACAGAGATTGCACTGTGTTCAGTCACTTCCCATATCCATGGCTAGTTTTTGAAAATTGAATTGTTAACTATTTTATTCGATTTTTTACGTAACAACGATTTAACTACCAGATTTAAATACCAAAAAAACACAAGTGTCGTATAATATAAATAATATTACTACATAAGTGAATACTTATTACAAATTCAACATTTACAGATATACATACTTTTATGTATATCTACTTTCTTAAGATACATATTTTTTTTTAGAATAACTTAATTTCAATTTATTAGAATAATTCAATTTTTTCATTTCATAGGTAAGATTTGACTTTTTAACAGGGTAAGTTTTCTATTTTTTTTTCTCTAACTTATCTTTAATTGCTTTTCTCCCCCATAATTGAGTATGTCTTAATAAAAGTAGTAATTCACTGCATTAAATTAACATTATTATTATTTCGCAAACCTGTAATCTAAAAAAAACTTAAATAATATATTATAATTTTTGTTATTATTTTGTGATGTATTATGACTAAATAAATAAATTAAAAAATACCGATATTAAATACTTTAACAATTTTCACCAGGAATATTTCTCTATTTATCCGAATGCTAAAACAAGACACATCCTTTAAACATTACGCCACTGCTGCTGGTGACAATTCATAGATTTATTTTGAAAGCAAAACGCTCGGGGCGGACAGAACTAGAACCTTTTCTTTGGTATAAGGTAAGGGGAGGCCTAAAGAGGGTTCGGACAAGACGCGAACGCGCCGCAAAGGAACTTTACTCAAATGTTAACTCGGATTTTATTAATGGTTTCTATTTAAAGGAGTGTTTTGCGTTTGCAAACACGATGGTTGTGTTTTTGTTTCTTGTCAAAAAATAGTTTCAATAAACTGAAACCGAAGTTTTTGAGCTAATTTCAAACAAAGAGCTTTGATTATATTCTACTATTGTCAAGGAAGATTGGAGACCGCTTATATATTGATGGTCGTGGTGCTAAGAGCCCATTGTAAAATATCCTTCTACTATTTATGTATCGTTCATTAGAAAATGGTGAGGTTTGAGCGAAGATCATCAAAAGGCCTTTTCACATACCTCTTGACTCTTGGTAGATTTAAAATACCAATCGCATTACATGGAGACTGGTATTTTGAATCAAAGTGTTCAAAATGGATCAAAAATTATACAATATTTCTCTCTTATGGTGTAGGTACAATAATAGTAACGAGCAGGATGTGGACATCACGAAGTATGGGTTGATGTGAATATTTATGCATTTCAATTAGTTTTTTGTACCAAAATAATATGCTGTAGATACTGATTTCACCGCCTGAAAGATCCTGGAAACAAAATTACTTAGGTACACAATTCAAAGGTTACAAAACCCACAAAAAACTCTAGTACAGTGGTTTCTATTTGCTTTAAGTGCTCGTAACCGAGTGACCTGAGAAAATTACAAGTCGTTAAAAAGGTGAGTTAATCATAAATTTCGAAGCAATTTGTAATTTTTTAAAGAAAAACTGATCGAATGAAAGAATGTGTACCAACGAATCAGAACCGTATTTTAAAATAACTAAATAATTTGTTAAAATAATGTTATTTCTTAGGTTAAGATATTTTCTTTCTAATCGACTTTAAACGATAAATAAATGGAAATTACTTAACCCCACCACTGTTCATGCCCTATGGCGGATGAACGATATAGATTGTCAAATTGAGAACAATTGTCAAAGGGCATTTGATCGATTTTAAAGGGATGAAGATGGAAGATGGAAAGAAGCCTAGTCATTTAATTTTGGCAAGTCTCATGTGAAATTCACAGCGGCTAGTAGCACTTTTGTACACCTTCCAGTTCATGGGTGTTCTCCCCATGCAACCACCATTTAGTTAAATAAATGAACCAGAATGTTATATTACTATGCATGACGCAACAACCGATAGGTTTGATTAGCGACGATTCGATCACGATTGCGACAAATTTTTATGAGTGATGGTACATATGATCCGTTGTTGATGGTGACAATATTTAAAAATTTTAGTATAAAATAATTACCATCTAAGTACACTGTGAAGAACAGTGACGTATTCTTCTTTCCTGCTTGACGTAGGTAAGGGCTCCAAGGAATGAAGTGTAGGAAAGAGGAGATGGAAATATTGCATAAGGGCCTTAGGGATAGAAAAAAATGGTTCCAAAACTGTTCCAACATCAAAAAAACATTATTTATTTATGCTGCCATAAAAATTTCATGCAGGTACTCCATGCCACTCATTTTTAAGGTACACAGTCATATTTTGTTTCAAATATTAAAATTAAGAGTATATTCGTCTTTGAGTTTTTTTTTATTTTTTTTATTTTTTATTTTTTTTATTTTTTTTATTAAAATATCAAAATAATATACAAAAATCAAAAAGTCCCAATAAACTACTTTAAAGTAGTTTGTCATTGGGTGCTTTTAACTTAAACAGATTATATCAAATGTATACATTCATATCATGAGAGGTGTAATACAATAAAAATAAAAACAAAAAACAATTAAAGCGTATGCAGTTAGAAATAGTTTGTATTAGAGTCTAGTACAAACTATTTCTTTCAGCTAGCCAATTGTAACACTGAAAATGGACCCTTATAAGATAAATAAGAGGATAGTTATTATCCGTTGTCCACTCTAATTAACTTTGAGATAATAAAATTATTGGTTTCATAATATTTATTATAAAATATCACATCCATCACAGTTGTCTTCCAGATCAAATAAAAAAAATTGAATGAGTAAAGATAAATGCATTTAGAAATCAATTCATCATTTACGAGTGGATGCTGTCGAGCTCTCTCGGTGAAGAAAAATAAAACGAACGTAGAACGTTTTGCAAACGAAATCCTCTATTGCTCGCTGAAACTTTCCATTTGGTGAATTCAAACTGTTTTTCTTATTTATCAAAGTTTTCTCGAAGGAATACAAATTTCATAACTGGTTCGTTTTCATATATCATTTCTTATCGCGGCATTTGAAAGAAGCCTCTCGCTGCAGGGAATGCACTTTTGTGACTTCGAGAAATCGAAACACTTCGCTGAATCTATTCTCGGAGTATGCATCCAAGACGATTTTATTGTATAGTTGAAGTAAGGCTCTATCCGAGCCATTTGACATGCAAGTAGCGAACTTTGGAGCTTTTGGAGTTTGAAAGTTGTTGGCCAAATTTAAACTCGGTATACGTTTATTGAGTCAACCACCTTCACCAAGTTACACGGGAAGAGAATATACATACGTACGAAAAGCTGATTTAGATTAAATCACCTGTTATAACGTGAGTATTATCAGAAAATTTGTGCATAGAGAACGTGAACAACTGTACGCATTGATAATATTGTCAAATGCTTAGATTCCAGTCAGTTGGTATTGCAAAAGTGATAGTAAATTGATACACCAAAATTGATATCTACAATATTACTTCGTAAATAAAGATTTTTTATGTGATTTCAATGAAAATATTCAACTGACTATTGTGAGGAAAGAGGCAAAAAGGTATGGAAGACGGGAAGGAAAAAAAGGTAGTTAAATGAAATAGTTGAGAAGTACTAGGCCATTTTAATTTTAATAAAAGTGTAGATATAGTAAAAAACTTGATGATCTCAATCTTTACTGGTTTACAATGCAATATTGAAGTTTATTTATTTAATATCTATGGTATAAATATAGCGTACACAATAATTCATGTCACAGTATAGAAGCATAATCAAATATTTTACATTATTTAAACAAAAATAACAATTAACTGTGTCATTTGACCGTAAAATGACGACAGATTTGTTACGTTTCTGCCTGAAGAATGTAAGAAATTTCAAAAACGTTGAGGATTGCCATGATGAGATTCAATATGCGATCCGAGCTTTAAAATAACTTACCTGTTTTTGTGATGCATAAAACTTAACTTAACCCACATTCAAGGATTCGAGAGTATTCTATGTTTGTAACCGCCTTGAGGAGAGGATTATCTAGCCCAATTAAATTGATACTTATTAGCAGAGAGCGATACCTTATAAACGGTAATGTTTCGCCTTTACATCAGATCGTAAATTGGTGGTGTTTATTTCTAGGAACAGGTCATACCTCAAACATTTACGCGCAAATGAATAAATTAATACTGAATCAATAGTTACTGCCAAATTTCTAGGGGTCAGGCGAACCCCCTGCTTGTTTCAAAGGGCAGTTAATGTCTTAGAAACGTATTTAATGAAACTCTCCGTAATTAACTGTCGGAATTTCTTCGCAGAACGATTCGAATCCAGTAAATTGCTGCCAGATAATCTATGCTCGCTACTAATGACCTTGTTGAGTAAATTAGTTTTTGATAAATTGTGAACCTTTTCCGAATTTGTAAGTTATAAAAACGATTTAGCTATTTTAATCAATGATTAAAAAGATTATCTAGTTATTAATTGAAATAGTGTGATAAAAAAGGGAATGAGATTTTATTTTTTATTGAAACGGTGAAATCGTGACATTGATTTAAATAATAAGAAAATTTGAAAAAAAAATGAATGGGAGTATAACACCTTCCTATTTTTGCAAACATTTCAAGAACTTTTAAGAGAAAATGTATTGATGTATGGACAATCCGGAATATGACGGTTAATAAATAGGTTCCAATTGTCGAATGGTTTAAGTCTGTGGCCTGTCCCGGTAAGAAAAGAGATCCTGGGTTCAATTCCTAATGTGACCGTTATATATTTTTATTTGTCTATATCTTATTCTATTTCATATTTCGTTCAGATTTATGATTTATGACTTCTTCTTAAAATTATATATTAATAATTTATTGATGTATGAACAACCAGGAATAATAAAATAATACAAATAATAATACCATCAAGTACATGGCAGTCTACAGAAACCACATCGATGACTTCGAAACGTTTAAAAATAAATACCCGGACGCCAGAAAAATTTTATTTGGCGACTATAATACCCCTAGCATTGATAGGACGAAAAAAGACTCTTGTAACAACTTAAGCCTGCCAGAAAATGTCCCCGAATTAACAGATATGACGAACTTACTCTTACTACATCAAGTCAATCAAGTCTACAATAACAATAATCGACTGTTGGATTTAGTGTTCTCCAGTGATCTCTCAATTCATGTCGTTAAATCAGTTGATGAGATCTTCCCCCTAGACTGCCACCACCCCGCTGTAAGCATAATCATTATGACGAATAACTCACCAGACGACACAACTATTCTGCCTAACCCTACTTATAATTTTTCTAAATCTGACTATCCTAACATGAAACAATATCTTGCTAATGAAGACTGGTCATTTCGTCACCTCAACAATAACAATAATATTAATCGTAATATGGAAATATTTTACACAATTAAAATTGAAAATGGGAAAAATAAATATTTTTTTTTTTTTTATTTTTTTTATTTAATACATGTTACATTATTATGAAATTTACATAAAGTAGATATAATGAATCACCATACTAGGCGGCTGCCTGTTTCATGGTGACCAATTGAGTGTAATTAATTTGTATGAAATATGAAATCTAGTGTAAACATATGAAATTAGTAACTATAGATGAAGCTAAAATTTTGGAAAAATTGTAATAAAAAGTAGAAGATAGAAATTAGAAAGGAGAAAGAAGTAAATTAGCATTAGATTGTAAAAATGTACATAATTATATATATAATTTTTAATATGTGTGCATGCAAGCACACATGTGTATATAGCAGCAGACATACCTATATACATATAACAGCACATGTATACATACACCCATATGACGCATCCTCACGCATATAAACAATATATACACCTCTATCTGAGTACTTGGAATAGGCTACTAACACTATAACAATCACACATCAACAAATCCCCGAGCGCTTTCCTGAAACTGTCGTATTTGGCTATTGATTTTATTTCTAACGTTAAATTATTGAATATTTTTGGAGCAAGAAAGTTAAATTGTCTTTGTGCCATTGAGGTTTTTATTGGGGGAATAGTATAATTCGATTTGTTGGAATATCTTGTATTATGGGTCGATTCAAAAATATTTTTTTTCGTATGTTTGAATTTATAGTAGGAGGATATGTTTTTGACGTATAAGGATTTTATGTTGAGTACTTTGAAGTCGTTAAATAAGTCCTTCGTGGGGTGAATATAGTGTACTTTGTAAATAGTCCGCATTATCAATTTTTGAGCTTTAATTAATGGATCTAATATCGTGCTAGAGCATCCTCCCCAGACTATTATACCGTAAGATATAATTGATTGGCATAAAGAAAAGTATACCGTTTTTAGTGTATTTTTATTAAGAATATTTCGTAATGACCTGAAGATATATGCCAGTTTCCGTATACGGTTTGTAACATTTATTACGTGATCTTCCCACCGTAGTTTATTGTCAATTATTACACCCAAATATTTAATGGAATCTACTCGTTCTAGTGGATTGCACAGACAACTAGAGTTATCTCTACAAGAATGTATTTTTAGTGTATGATTGATTGAAGGCTGACTCGGAATATTAAGACTAAACGTTATATATTTCGTTTTAGTTATGTTTAAGGTGAGTAGATTATCATCCAACCACTGTTTAATAATTTGCAATGTTAGATCCGCTCTGTGAAATGTTTCTTCCCATGTCTTACTTTTTAGTACTAGGGCAGTGTCATCGGCGAAAGTGATTATATTGCCATCAATAATAGATAGTTTACATAAGTCATTGATATAAATGAGAAAAAGTGTGGGACCGAGTACACTGCCCTGTGGCACACCAAAGTTAATGCTAGTTGAATGGGATGGTTTATGCGATGGTAGCTTAACACATTGCTTTCTGTCTGTGAGGTACGATTTGAACCAATCAAATGCCTTATTCTTTATTCCGATTTTTTTGAGCTTGGCTAGAAGGATTGGATGAGATACTGTATCAAATGCCTTAGCTAAATCCAGAAATATTGCCAGACATTTATCACCTTTGTCTAAGGCTTGTGTTATATGTGATGTTAGTTCTAAAATAGCTGAATCTGTATTGAGTCCTTCTCTAAAGCCATACTGGTTTGACGAGAGTATGTTATATTTTGTAAGATGGTCGATAAGTCTTTTTTTTACTATTTTTTCAATAATTTTTGATAGTGATGATAATATAGAAATTGGTCTGTAGTTTGTTATGTCAGTAGGATTTCCGGACTTAAAAATTGGTTGAACTAGGGCAAGTTTGAGTTTGTTTGGGAATTCACCTTTAGTGAGACTGAGGTTGATGATATGTACTAATGGATGGATTATAAAGGGTTCAACTGTTTTTAGTATAGTTGAGGAAATTTTGTCATGATTGCACGAATGAGAGGGCTTTAATTGTCTAATGGTTTGAGAAATTTCATCGTAGTTGGTCGGGTTTAAGGTGAGTATATTATCTGTTTCACTGGCACATTGATTGATAATGTCGGCAAGGGCATTTTCATCGGTTGATGTCTTATTTAAAATCTTTGATGCTATATTTTTACCGATATTGCAAAAGTATTCATTTATGTGATTGGTCACAGTGTCTGGATGGTCATTTAGGGAGGTTTCTTGGCCGTTGATGTTTAATTTATTGATTGGTTGTACTGGGTGATCAGTGTTAGATATTTCTTTGACGATATTCCAAATTTGTTTGTTATTATTACCGACTCTGGACAGTTTTTCTTTGTAGTAGTTTTCTTTTGTGGTTTTAATGATATTATTACATATATTTCTGTACTTTTTATAAAAAATTTGGGCTTGAATGTCTGGATTATTGAGTAAGTTTTTGTGAAGCTTGTCCCGTTTTTTAATACAAAAAATTAGGCCATCTGTTATCCATGGTTTCAGTTTTTTATTTTTTGAATTATTCACATGGGATTCTTCAGTGACATCCTCAATATGTTGCAAGAGAGTTTCAGAGAAGGTATTAAAAGCAATGTCTACGTCTGTGGAGTTTAGAGTGGAGAGCCAATTTTCTAAAATAATTTTAGAAGTTAGTTTCTCGTGATTAATGTGTTTCTTTTTTATATTACTACGTGACGTTCCGGTATTGGGTTTATTATGCATAAGACCAATTGCTATTGAGAAATGGTCCGTTATGGTTGATTGATATATAATTCCCTTTGCATTTTTTTTTGTTCGTAGAAATATGTGATCAATACATGAGTTACTAGTATCAGTTACTCTAGTAGGAGCATTAATATAAGAAATAAGCCCGTGTTGAGTCATGAGATTTTTATAGTCGAGAGTTTGTGATGCTTTTGGTTTAAGTAAATCTATGTTAATGTCACCGATCACCATTAGCTCTTCATTTGGTGTACAGTTAAATAAGGCCAAGTCTAAGGATTTAAGGAAGGATGAAATATTTTGGTGTTTAGGTGACCTGTATAGTGCAAGAATTGTGGTTTGGATGGTTTTTATTTTAAGGCAGTTGGCATTATCAATGATTAATTCAGAGATAATCGGGTCCAGCTCAGATTTTACATAGACAATTACTCCATCTGACTGTGTCTTATTATTTTGTGTATTGAAAACTGTAAATCCTGTAATTTTTTTGTGAGTGTAATTTGATTTGATCCAACATTCAGTTAAAATTATTATGTCAAAAATATTATTCAAATCGGCAAGTGTTACAAGAAGGTCATTATAGTTCTTATCAATGCTTCGAATGTTTGTTGAGAATATTTTTAATCGTTTATAGGGTTTTAGAATATTTATGCACTTTAAGGCATCATTGGTTTCAGGAGAAATCACGTTACCGTGGTTTTCTATTTGTAGATTAATATCAATCATTTCGTTTGACTAAAACCAGCTAATTGTATCACGAGCATGTATGAAGAGTATGGGTAAGTGTGATGAATAGATAAGAACAAGGTTAGTGAACAAAGATGTAATTAAAACAGAGTTAGAGCATTTCCAGTAACTTTCTTTCCAAGATTTAAATAGTATTGAGGTAAATGTATTAAGTGTTGTCAAGAAACAACCGCAAATATTAATACTGGTGAGAAATATTCGTGTTAATAAAAGTGGTATTATTTGTTTATATGGTGAGAATGTCGAAAGATAGGGTAAAACATTAGAATTTGTGACAGTAGTTATGTCAAAACTAGAGGAATCTGTTAAGGAAGGTATAAACACATTATTTTGGGTAAATACATTATTGATGATGGTGTAAATCATATAAAAACAAGTGAGTAGGACAATACGTATGGAATGATCTACTGTTTTCTTATAGAATATTAAAGAGTCTTTAGTTTTTATCAAAATTAATAAACTATGGTAAGAGTAATTACAAGATAGATTAGCAATTTTTGCAATAGTTATGCTGTTACAAGAAAGTACGAATATGTTAATTTGAATGGTTAATAAATGGAAAATAGTTGTATGGATCATACAAAAACATGTTAGGAAAAAAATATTTACAGAATGATCTATTTTTTTCTTGAATAATGTTAAAAAATAATGTGTTTGGATGATAAGAAGTAAAATATGGTGAAAATGTTTAACAACAATATTAGCAGTGATTACAAAAATTATGTTCATACAAGAGAAATCTACTAAAGAAGGTAAGAATACATTATTTAGAGTATTTAAATTGTTAAGAGTGATACGAGACAAAGAGAAACTTGCAAGGAAAATAATATTTACGGCATGAACAAATTTTTCCTTAAAGGGTACTGAAAAAACTCGAGTTTCAAACAAAGGAGATAAAATATAGTAAGAATAGTAAGTAGCAAGATTAGCAATTATTACAATAATCGTTCTGTTACAAGATAAAAATACTAAAGACAGTAAAGATGCATTATTTTTTGTATATACTTTGTTACTAGAGATCCGGCACATATAAAAACTTGCGAAAAAAAAGATATCAGCCGAATGATTATTATTATTATGTAGCACAGTAAAGAATGAAATACCTTTTATCAACCGTCACAGTGATTGACGTTTTTGTCGATCGAGATCAAGGACATTTTTTATTGTGATGATTTTGGAGGTGTCCGTTTTTCTTAGCAGAATACGCCCCGAAGCCGTCCAGGAGTGTTTATAATCGTTTTCTTTTGAAAATTTTTTTGTTTGCGAAAGTAGATATTTTCCTTTTTCTGTGTTCGGACACATAAATACGTTTGGCTTCTTGTGACAGTCCTAGGTCCGCTGTGTTTAGTTTATTTGTGGTGGTCGCAGTGGATTTTTTATATGCTTTAATTTTGTTAAGAAAATCATCACGTGATTTAATATTATTGAAAGACACTATTAATGATCTGGGATTTTTCTCGGACAGTTTCGGTCCTAGCCTATGTATCTTCGTAATTTCAGATTGTAAGGGTAGTGCGGTATCTCCATAGTTAATTATTTTGGATATTTTTTTTAGTGTTTCAATATGATTTTCAGTGTTTGATTCTGGAATACCTCTTATATCGATATTGCATATTTGGTTTAGGTACTCCAGTCGGTCAATTTTGTCTTCTTGTTGGGATATGGTATTTTGTAGGATAGAATTACGCTTATTTAATTCCATCATATCAGTATTGACTGTTTTCTGTGATTGTTCAGTGTCAATTATGCGCTTTTTTTAAATCATCCTGTTGTTCCGATATAAATTGTATTGATTTAATAATTTCTTGATTTTGTAAGATGATCGATAATAAATAATAAAAAATGTAAAAATAAATTTATAAATAAATTCACAAATAAATTTCAATTGGGCCATTGAAAAATATGTACCATTTTCTCACTTCAATGAAGCAAAGTTCCCAAAAGGGTTCAATGGAGAGTTCATTTACATAATAGGTAAATATATAAAAAAAAATTGCCCACACAAACTATAAAGAATCGAACTCCCTAAAAGACTACAAGATATGACATAATTGTAGAACTCAATGTAAAAAATGTCTAAAAAATATTATTTTTATTTAATAAACGAAATCAAAAATTCTATACCTTTCAACATTCAAAACTTTTTCAATGATGTTAACTCTCTAAGAAAAAACAAACCAGACTTAGCCATCTCAATGCATTTCAAAGAAAAGAGTAGTACTGGTATGAAAGTAAAGGTTAACTGTTTTGCTGACTACTCCAAAAGTGTTTATGACCACGATATCCCGGACAATTATATCCCACCTTCATCCATCAATGAGAGCATACATATCCATACTAAACATATCAATATAAACGATGTTAAAACTAAGATTAAATCCCTAGACAAAAACCAAGAAGGCCGGACCCAATTATGTGCAGTATCCCTATATATTGTATTGCTTCACTGGCTGAGCTGATTTGCTTATTGTTTAACTGACACTTATATTCAAAGAGGGTAATAAATGCGATATAACTAACTATAGACCAATATGTAAGCTATCCGCAATACCGAAACTTTTTGAAAAACATTTAAAATTTCACCTTATTGACCACCTCATCGTTCCGAATCAACATGGATTTTTGTCGGTCAAATCAATTTTTACAAATCTCTCATTATAAGAAAACTACATATCAAATCAATAGAACGCAAGTCGATTCCATATATACCGACTTTATTAAGGCACGTTCGCCATAATAATTTACTCGTTAAACTATGTAAGCTCGTTAACGATGGAAAACCTTAAGACTGGTTCGCTAGCTATCTAACTGATGGAGTTCTACTAGTAAAAATCAATTCGATCCTTGCCAACAAGTTTATAGCTACTAGTGGTGTACCACAAGGGTCTCATTTAGGCCCAATTTTGTTTTTACTGTTTATAAACCATATTTTTAATATATTTGATAACCATATAAATGTGTTATTATTTTTTGCAGACGATTTAAAAATATTTTAAAAAGGAAACACCGCTGAAGATTGTATCTGTCTGCAAAATAACTTAAACAGGATAATTAATTGGTGCGCTCTTAATAAACTTTATCTTAGTAATAAATAAGTGTCATTCGATAAGATTTTACAAAATAAGTAAACCAATTATTTATTCATATAAACTCAATAACTCAAACCCTACCTTTCGAAGAAATTAATGACCTAGGCATCATTTTCGACTGTTAATAAAACTTTGTATCTCACATAAACGCAATTAACAATAATGGAATGAATTTTCATTATATTCATTCTTCGAAACTCCAGAGGCTTCAGGAATATTTAAAACTTGAACATTTTGTACACATCTTTAGTTCGAAGTCAAGTCGAATATAACTCCTTGATCTGGTCCCCCTATTATAAAATCCTTTCAGATTCAATAGAAAAAATCAACACAAATTCCTAAGACACGTTGGTTTTAAACTCGGTATTCCCATTCAAAGTATAAACTATTATTACTTAATGAAAAAATTTAACTGACTAAAACTCTCAGATCGATAAATTATATCCGACTTAATATTTATGTTGAAAATTGTAAATGGTATTGTAGTCAGAATGATTTGATTAACCTCATTGAATTCCATATAGGAGTACCAATAAGAGCTACTCGTTCTAAAACCCTGTTTAACTGTAACTATTCTAGGACTGAGCATTTCAAACACTCGATTGTACCTAGATTACATTATGTTAGTAATAGGTACGCAGATGTAGCGGATCTGTTTAACTGCACAGCAGCTAGGTACAAGAAGGCTATACTATCGTATATTCTTAATCGTTACTAATAAAACGTAAGTCTACTCATACTTGTTTGCAATATTTTGTATGTACTTGTATCTCCTTCTAGAGCTTGTATTAATTTTATACTATCTTTCGTCATTTTATGATCAAATGCCACAGTTAATTGTTATTCTCTGACATCTAACTATTGGGCATAGTATATTTATACCGTTGATATTAAATAAATAAATAAATCATTCAGAATTGAAACGTTGTTTGAAGTTGCTTGGTGACCAGATCTGAATAACCAGGTACTCTCCCACCTTCCTCTTCCACATCTTCTTCCCGCCCACTAACCTCCAGCTTCACAACATACCCCAATTGGGGTTGCCATAGTCTCACTGGCTCTTAATGATTTGGATCAGTTGGGACTCTTGTGCGGTATTTATATAAAAATAATGTATTATATAGTGAAGAAAGCATTTTCCTTCAACGTAAAACATTTAACAGTGTGTTTTTTAGTAGTATTAAATTCACCGTTTTTAGAATTGGAGGTAATAATTTATAACCAAATATTGAGATAAACCTTAATTGAATACTAAAAACGTATGTTTTGTTTCACTCCATTGTGTGAGTAATTAAGTGCGTCCAAATCAAGGCGAATTCCATATAATGTTATCAATGGGTTTGACTTTTATCAGCATTGCCGTAAAGCGTCCGAACTTGGGGCCATTCAAGCGATGAATATGAAAATTCCTAGTATTTCTTTTGTTAGATCCGGGAATTATTTCCAGAGCGGCAACAATAAAGTACCACAGCATCACTGAAACGTACAGCCCTGAAATTATCTAATAATTAATCTATGTCTTTATGGGACATTCGGACGGCAATATGACAGCCCTGATTGTGGCTCCCTTACCGCTGGGACTTTAATGAATAAGGCCTGACTTATCATAAAGATATGTCCGTGTTTTTATTCATGTTTTATTCCATTTCGCTTACTTCAGAGTAGCTCTATAAAAACCATCATTTAACTACTGTGCTCATGCTGATTCATCATTTTTTTATTACTTTATACAAAAAATAACACACAAGACTCATTAGTACTGTACGAATGCATAAAAAGTAACCCTATCATATCCACGACAAAAAATAATACTGCGCCAGTTTTATTTTTTTACTAGCTGACGTGTACCCGGCGTTGGTAGGATTTATTCTTAGAAGATAGACATATGACGTAGTTGATTTTTCTGTAGGCTTTTTTAAGATATTCAATTATGTAGTAGATTATTTTGATGTATCTCATAAGGTTTAGCCAGCGTTAGCAATGTAGGCGCCCGAAAATATTTTTTTGCGATTTGATTACAAAACATCGACTTTTGTCTACTTTCTATACATATATATATATATATATATATATATATATATATATATATAACTCCTCACAGGAGGCCCTGAAGAAAATAATTTCCCTCAGGGCATATGTCATCTTTAGGGATGCTGTGTGGAGGGTCTTTTTTTGGAGAGGAAGGAGTGAACATGGGTCTTGAAGAGTCCCATGTTGTAGGAAGGAGGAAACACAGAGGCCGGCAGCTCGTTCCACAGCCGAGCTGTTGAACTTAAGAACGAATCGTAGAAGCGACCCGTTCTCATGTGACAAATGTCAACCGTGTACAAATGTTGGGCGCGCATTTGGCGTGTATCCCGACTACGCACCGGTGCCGAAGGGATCATTGACGCTAGTTCCTCAGAGCATCTTCCATTGTAATACCGATAGAACAAGGACAGCATATCTACCTGACGCCTGTGCTCTAAACATTGCAGTCCGTTTGTTAAGATTAGGGAATCTATCAAACGGACCGCCCGTTTCTGCAATGGTTATTTCAGGTATTTTGGGGCTCCAGACCAGAGATGGCTGCCGACTTCGACAGGAGGGCGCACTTGCGATTTGTACAGGGTCAGCAGTTGTGTACTATTAAAGTATCTGCGGGCCCTGTACAGTACGCCCAGCTTCTGAGAGGCCAACTTTACTCTGGCTTCGATGGAGCCCGCGTACCTGAGCTGGTCACTTATAGTTACACAAAGCATATCAATGGAAGGCCTGTTCGGAAGATTGCTTCCGTCGAAGGAGACTAGATTATCATTTGGATCCCTTTTAGACGTAATCAGACAGGATTGGGTCTTTGAAACATTAAATTCGACGAGATTATTTTTACCCCAGGAGGAAATACTCTCGAGATAACCTTCCATTCTCTGCTTCAAAGCCCTCCGAGCCGTTGGAGTTTGTGTGCCCTTTGGGGGCTTGTCAAACAAAAAGCTATCATAAACTGTACTGTCATCCGCGTAACAATGAATCGGTGCACATGTCAAAAGGTCATTGATGTGCAACAAAAACAAAGTCGGAGACAGAACCAATCCCTGTGGGACGCCAGCATTAATAGAGTGTGAGGAAGAGGTGAAACCGTCAGCAACCGCCTGAATCGACCTATCCCTCAAAAAGTCAGCAATCTACGTACACAGGGATGCGGAAAGCCCTTAAGAAGGCAATTTGTTGACAAGTCCTCGGTGCCAGACCCGGTCAAAGGCCTTGGATATGTCTAGTGCGACCGTTTGGGTCTCACCGTGACGTTCCAGGCACCGCCCCCAAACATGCGTCACATACGCGAGAAGATCACCACACGAGCGGCTCCGCCGGAATCCGTATTGACGGTCGTTGATAATTTTGTTCTTCTCGAGGTAAGTGAGCAGTTTGTCGTTGATCACACATTCCATCACTTTGGACAGAACTGATGTGATCGCTATGGGGCGGTAGTTGGCCGGGTTGGAGCGGTCACTTTTCTTAGGAATAGAATGAATGACCGCTTTTTTCCAACCAGAGGGCACAGTGCCACACTTCAGGGACATTTTGAAGAGCTTTGTCAAAACTGGAACTATTTCCGCAGCACACCTCTGCTGTGATGTTCTATCCTTCAGGATATACAGCCGTGGACTTCTTGCCACAGACTCCCAACACTCCTTGGATGGAAGATATCTCTTTCAGTAATAAATAGGTTACTTGTTATTAACTGGTTTATTTAGAATATCGCGTGTACAATATAACCGCGTTGGTCAACCTTTATCGGTACTCGCTAGATTCGGTCTCCCAGTGGGATTCCAATGAAACCTAACCTAAAGCTGAGACGCCCTCTGTCGTCGGAGACTAAAACTAAGAGCACTGCCATCTGTGTCTGAAAGCCCGAAGCTTTATACACAACAAAAACCAGGGCAGGTATTCCATCAGGTCTACCAACTTTGTTAACATCGAGCCCCCGTATGACGTGGAGTACATCCCGATGCCGGATCCTCAGCTTTTTCATACAGAAGCCGCAGTGAGGAACCGACGGCGGAACAGCACCTCCGTCGTCGAGGGTCGAGTTTTCCGCAAAAATTTTCCCTATTAGGTTAGCCTTTTCGGTGGCGGTGTTTGCTAGTGAGCCGTCAGGTCTGGTAAGAGGTAGCAAACTGGGTTTGCAAAAATTCCGACCTATTTAGCCCGCAAGCGACCAGAATGCTCTGCTGCCATGCGGGCAGGCAGCCAGCTTTTTGCTGATCTGCAGGTTGTGTTCGAATTTTGACCTTTTATTGATTCTCTTGCATTCCTTTGCCGATTTGTTGTATGCTGATCTGCTTTCGGGCGTTCGAGATGTGATGAAGGCTCGGTAAGCCGCGTTTTTTCGTCGAACTGCTTCGGAGCATTGTTGACTGAACCACGGCTTTGAGCCCACACCAGTTTCTTAAGTAGTCGATTGTATAAAGCCATCCATCGCCGATTTGATGACTTCACCAATCTCCTGGGCACATATTGAAGGGTCCAAAGTCCGAAAACAAACAGCTGACCACGGAAAAGCGTTAAAATGGGCCCACATACCGAACCAATCTGCTGACCTATAGTGGCACACTTTTTTCCTCAGCCTCTCATTGGTTGGTCTGAGGTTAACGGGGATTGATGTCGTCACTAGGCAGTGGTCGGATGATCCCAGAGGCGCTGTGACGTCAATCTTATAACCGTGTGGCACAGTAGTTAAGAATAGGTCTAACAGATTGGAGCGGTGAGTCTGGACATCGGGAACCATTGTAGGCTACTGAACCAGTTGCTCTAATCCGTAGCAAATGGCAAAGGATTCCGCCTGTCGGCCAGCCGAGTCCGTTGGGCCTGAGAACTTCAACCATGGTTCGTTATGAACATTGAAGTCCCCCAGAACAATAAACTCGGCCGAAGGGTAGCGGGGCAAGAGATCATCAATAGTATCGGTCAAATGTTTGAAGAGTTCGGAAGTGTCTGATTCGCTATGGTTCAGTGAGTGGTATAGACATGTTTAGAATCTTGCCGTACTGGCAAGATTGACGCGCACCCACATTACGTCGAATCTGGAGTTTTCCAGACTCAATAGTCGTACACAGTTGACGTCAGCTCGACTATAGAGGCAGACTCCTCCTTTGAGTCGGAACTTGCTTGCAAGGGTAAATCCCGGGCAGTTCAGATGGGAGGAGTCTGGCGGCTCGGCTATCTTAGTTTCGGATAGGAAAAGAAGGTTTGGACGTTGGGACAAAAGATGGTGATAAACAGAATTTAAATTTGTGTGCAGTCCGCGAATGTTGGCAAAATTTACCAACAGTTTTGGCCCGCACCGGGGACGCCTGCAACTCGCCGCTGTAATGATGTTAAATTTGTTTTGATGTATGTTCATGATTTTAAGTTTTTTTTTGTAAGGGTATGAGGTGAAAGGAAGGTCTGGAAAGGAAAGCGATTTTATTTTATACTATTTTGAGATTGAACGTATAGTGTCAGTCGAAATTTTACACAGTACAAAGAATATTTATAATAATAAATATCAGTAATATATAAATATAGTAGTACATACAATAAATATCATTAGGTACAGTAAATAGTTTTCATGTTACTTTGTAGTCACATCATCGAAGATTTGCATAAAGGAGTACAAAAAGCTTACAATTATTGTTTTTTTTCCGTTAAATAGAATTTTAAATATATACTCCAATATTATCGCTGTGTGACAAATCCTCAAGGGCGCCTTAAGCAGGGTACTCACCAAGAGTGTAGCATGTAACTTATCTGATACTGTATCAATCTGCAAGTGGGTACGGCTTGTCCACGGTAACCGCGTATGTGCTCGCTATGATGCTCGCAGTGAAAACGCCGTCGGCGGGTCACTGCGAGCACACTGCGCTCCACCCGCGAGCGGCTCGCAGTAGGCTCGTGCCTACGTACTCACTTGATACAGTATCAGATACGTTACATGTTACACGGTTAGGTGAGTACCCTGCTTTATATAGCTAGAACAGAACTAAGAACTGAAATTAAATTAACCTGTAATACTTATACATTTTACTTGGCTAAACAAGGCATTATAAGATAAATAAAAGAAATATATTGGGTTGTACGTGGGCATTTTCGCCAGAGTTTGTACATGGTGTTTTTGACGTATCCAACAATTTTATGTGTTATGGAATATATTGAATTTTCTATAGTTTTAATAAGCAAAATTAATAATTTACTTTATTTAGTCACTTAAATAGAACTGTCAAAGGTTTATATATTTTTTGAATTAATTATTTAGATCAATAGTTTTTCTTGTTACGAGTATAGTAATGATTTTGTTGTTTTATAGCTCACTTTATATATTTTTGGAAAATTTACAGTTTTTATGTAAATTTAGACCAACATTAAAAAAATCACATTTAACATTTCTTGTATTCTGGTTCCATTCCGTGACCATGATATATTTTTAACGCCGTTTTTAGGGGCTTCTCGTGGAAATTAGTGTATAATATTATTAAAAAATATATTACTTGCATACAGTTTTTTATAAAAAAAATTGTAGGTAACTGAACTGCCCCATAAACAATTTAATTTTATTTTTTAAGTAATAAATAGAATATGTCCACTGAAGAACTCACATTATTACCCTCAATTAGTATTCTGGGCAATAAAAATAACATATTATGATAGTAAATCCCAGAATTTCTGCACTGAAAAAAAACGATGTCTAATTATCTGGTATAGGAGAAAACTTAAAAATAAAACGTGACAGTAACATTAAAAAGCATTAAAGTAAAATAAAAATGTTTACACACTTTGGCCAAGGTGTCCACGTAAAATGTACATGCTTATATCATAATATGTAGTGGGCTGTGAAAAGTTTTTAAGTTTTGTTTTTAAGCGTTGCCGTATTTCGAATTTCTACCGATTTAAAACATATTTCACTTGAACAGAACAAAAAAAACATGTTTTTAAAATAAAAATAAAATGTTATTTTTTTAAATAATATCTATTTCATTTGTAAAGCCGGGACGCTAATTATATGAAATATTCTCAATATTAAAAAATCGCGAAGTGTGCTCAGTAAATTATTTAAAACGTATTTGGTTCTGTTATTTAATATGTTATAGCTATCAAATAATTCACAGTGTGTCTTCAAAGGCATTTTGGGAATTTGTCGAGAGATTTGAGCTGTATTGTAAATGGTTCCATGATAACTCAACACAATGACAATTCAACACACGATTAGGTTAGGTGATTAGGTGATTAGTGATTAGGAACGATGAAAAACAATTTTTTTTAACCTAACCTAACCTACTTAACCCAGTTAACCCAGTTTTTGTTTCATCACTTTCCATGACTTCATATAACTTTTTAAAGGTGTGATGAATTATCATTGTGATGATTTATCCGGTAACCATGGTAAATAATTGCTATTTTATTAAATATTTCCATAATTTTAGCAAAATTATTAACGTTTTCTGTTTTAAATATTGGCGCGCTCCTTCTAACATTCTTATTTACATATCTCTCTTTCAAACCATCTTCTTCTTCTTTTTTAACGCTTACTACGAAGCCTTAAGTGAGTAAGTATTTTTTGTCTTAATGAAACATTTTTTTGAATTTAACACTATACTCGTATATGAATGTAAAAAATATACTTGCTTTATATTGCACATGGATACCGCATGTTAAATATAAAACGGCATCAATTTATATAATAAAGAGTGTACGTAAGGCATTCCGATAACGAAAACATAAAGATTGAGTTAGAACGCCATTTAAAAAAAAATTCAAACATAAAAATCATCTCCTGGAATTCACTGGAAACGAGGAATTAAATTGAATATCATCATCTTTTCAATTGAAAACTTTGGTGGTTGGTTGATTACCATTTTAGATATAATCCGTTATGGTCCCAAATCTTTCAAACTAGTCTTTTCGTAATTAAAATGTCTTTTAAGAATATTAATTCTTCTAAGTTGACGGCTTGAAGCCATCTATGTAAAACAACTTTGTTTGAAGTATTGTTAACGTAAAGTTTTTGCGAAATCTGTAATGAAGATAATCTCTCTACGGTATTATTCAGGCTTGAACCTTTTCCTCAACTTAATGACGCTTAGGCCCATCTGCTCCGTATGGCTTAAAATGCCAAGTGGCTAGGCGGTTAGGCACTTTTACAAAAAATACGTATTTAAAAAAAAATTACAACGATACATTTTATAGCACAATTTAAGTGATATTTCACTGAATTCGTAGAGTGAGATGATAGAACCTACTAGTCATTAAAAAAACCACACACTAACTACAAATAATAATAATAAATGGACGGCTATAGTTGCAACAACATTATTCGTCTCAACAATAACCTAAAGTGCATGAATAATGTTAATTTTGCACAACTTTGATCATGCGTAATCCAATGCTTCTCGAATGTGTTCGTTTAGGAATACTAATTTACAATATTAGAGCTACAACATGCACATGTGCGCGGTGAAATTAAACGGTTTCGTGATATTTTTAGCTATGATTTGCATGGCCTTTACTCTGAAGATGAATTTGCATAAGCTGATTTAGCAGTATTATTTATTGAATTGAGAGAAAATGATTTGTAGTACGTACTCCAATTAATTAACTTGCTTCACTTTTATTACATACTACGAATTTCAACATTTGTAGTATGTAATTCGTAGTATGTAATTCGTAGTGTGTATTCAAATGTTATATGTTGCCTTTGTTAGAAGTCAACTCGAGTGCATTTCTCCCGGAAGGAGAATAGCTTGTACATTACAATATTCATGTACAAGCTATTGAAAGAATACAATACAAATTCTTACGTTTTAATTTTACATGACCCAATATTGACTTCTAAAAAAATCTGCTCATGTATAAAAAAAATAATATAATAGATTCATCATCAATAATAATGTTTATTTTTATGTTTCCACTGTCAGAATTTTTGGAATCAAAGTGAAAAAATTATTTAAAAAAAAAATAACAATGAACACACTAGTTACACTCGGCGACATAACCTGCTAGGGAACACTGATTAGATCAGTGATCATCACACGCTGATCAGTGTCCGCAAACGTGGCCCGCCACATGAGATTGGGTAGGTATTACATCTCTTTCTTATTTTACAATTAGCGAGGCATAACAAAGAAACAGTTCTTTCTTTCTTTTATCCGATTTCAGTCGGGTTTTGTTGAAATTTTATTGAATAAATCGATGTGTCCCAGAAACAGAACAATAAATCTCACATTGAGCTTTTGGTGGGTTTTGAAAAAAAGGTCTTCCTTTATATTTGAATGCATACGCAATTAGTACGCATATTTATGTTCTAATACTATATACTTTCAAATTACGCGATCAAACATAACAAACTCCTATTATTTTTTCTAAACACCTTAAATTTTACCAAAGATAATATTATAAATCTTTTACAATACGTAACACTGGCAAGATATACAATTTAAAGATTTCGTTTTGATATTATTACGTGAGATGGTTTTTTATAGTAAATTGCGTAGTTATTTTATTAAGTAGGGGCTCTTTGAGTTAGGTATAATAAACAATATAACTTCTATTATTTATTTCGCTTACAATTTGCTGTCATTAGCACTTGGTTCGGATTAGGTCAAGGGTGGAATAAATTATTTACTGGTTTGTGCATTTCACCCCAAGGCTTTCTTATCTCACTTTTGTAAGCACGCACGTAACAAAGCCCGGTTCTACATATAAGCCATAAGTTACTGAATATAAGGATAATAATAATATTACCTGCAAAATTCAATTAGAAGAATGAAGAATTCATGTGATGAAAGAAAACAATTTTCATTTTTTTAATTATTTTTTTTATCGTAGGTTGTATTTTAAATCTATGCAGTTATGTTTATTTATTTTATTATTACTATTATTCAAAATTTGAAAATTTTACTTTGATTTCTGACATTTTATTGTAAATTAACCATTCTGAGAAAAGTGTTTCAATAATACTTAATGTTTGTGTAATTTATTTTTATGTAATATTTTTTGGGTGTTTGATATAAAAGTTTACAAAAAATACATGTTCATTAAGGTAATGAAAATTATTATTGTATTAGCAACACACTACTCGTCATACAAAATGCAAAACAAATGCACTGTCAATAATTTTACAAAAAAGTGCGATATTAGAAAGTGAAAATTAAAAAAATAAAATAACAAAATTTATTTATATTGTATTAACTATCGTGCAAACGCTGCCACAATACAAGGCGTTTTCACGTTAACACTTGATATGTGGGCTTAACGTGGTTACACGAGCTTTAGTTTTAACCGTCATGTAAAAGCCACCTGTCTTGTAAAATAAAAATTACTGACAAGCCTCTCATATTGTATAATATAAGTAATCGACAATTTGAAAAAATCCGATGATACCGTACACAAAAGATCTTCGTGTAAGGATGAAGACATTGAAAAGGTCGATCATGTATCAACCTTGAATTTTGTGATTTCAGTTCAGTTTCAGTGCCAGCAACCCGGGCGTTTATTTAATTTTATGGTTGTTTACATTGTTTTCTTTTCTTTTACCCGCCTCACTAGACAAAGTCTGTTCCGAGGCGGGTAAATCACATATTATATTTGTTCCAAAAGAAATGTATGTATTTAAAAAAAAATATATATATATGTATGTAAAAAGACAAAAAGATACAATTATGTGGTGGTATATTAAATATTTACATACATACTTTTTTTAATTTTATTTTTTTATTAGTTACATTCCATGAGAAGATTGCCTATGTAACATAGATAAAAGTAAAATTAAATTTTGTGACAATTGAATATAGATATAGCGGTTACATGATAATTAGTATTGCAAAATTGCAGTTTCTCGCATTTGTTTTATTTGAATATTATATAATTTCGTGAGAAATTGTATGAAATGTTATTTATTTAGAATATTTTGAATATATGTTCTTTCCTTTTCATTCAGCCATAATACAAATCTTTTGAACAGCCAATTCAAATTATTTGGGGTGACGTAAGTTTTTGTTTGTGTTAGGAAGGTATTGAAAATGTGTGGTGCTAGGTAAGATTCGTGTTTTTTTGCAAAAGTTGATTTGATATGGGGAACTTGAAAGTGCTTATTAATTTTTGCTCTTGTGTTTTGCGAGTGAGGTATGTGGAGATGTGAAGTTTTGATACAGTTTTTATAAATGATCTTCCTTATGAATAGTTTATTTACGTCTAGTAATTTGTTTTTGATCATTAGCTGTTCCGTCGGATGTTGGTAAGGTTTTTTAAACATAATTATAATTATTGTTTTGTGATTTATTTTAAGAGAATTGAGGTAAGTATCTGCTGCTCCTCCCCAAACTGATATTCCATACGTTAAAATACTTTGACAGAGTGCGAAATATATATTTTTTAATTGATTTAATGACATGATGTTTCATATTGTTTTGAAGATGTATGATAATTTTCGTATTTTTTTTTGATAATATATTAATATGGAGATCCCATTTTAGTTTATGGTCAACAGTTAAACCTAGATATTTAATATTGTCTGCATAAACAATTTTGTCACAAGTACAGCATGTGTTATTTGACGAAATATTGGTGCAGGGGTTAAGATGTAGTTGTGGTTGGCTATGTGGTTGACCAGCCTTTGTTTTGCTAAAAGTTAGATATTTTGTTTTTGAAATGTTCAGTGTTAGTAGATTATTTTGTAGCCATTTATTTACTACAGTCATCCCTGTTTCCGTGTTTTTGAATACCTTTTCCCATGATTGTGCCTTGAACAAAATTGCAGTGTCGTCTGTATAACTGATTAATTTGTACTCAATTTTTCCTAGGTTTATCTCAGTTAGACTATTTATATATATATGAGGAATAGTATGGGACCCAAAACGCTGCCTTGCGGTACTCCATACCTGATATCTGCTTTGTCACTGCTGTATTTATTTATTTTTACTATTTGCTGTCTCTTTTCAATGTAGCTGACAAACCATTTTAGCGGTTGACCAGTTATACCGATATTTTTGAGTTTTTGTTGAAGTAAGTTATGCGAAATGGTGTCGAAAGCTTTTGCTAGGTCTAAGAACACCCCAATCACCTTTGATCCGCCAACTATGCTTTTCACTATGTAGTTGGTTAATTCTGATAAAGCATGTTCTGTACCCATTTTGGCACGAAATCCAAATTGACGGCTTGAGAGCAGGTTGTGTTTTTCAAGGTACGCAAGTAATCTTTTTTTCATAGCTTTTTCTAGAAGTTTAGATAGTGAGTTTAGCAAAGTGATTGGTCTGTAATTTAATATCAGAGTTTTGTCTCCCGATTTATGTATTGGAGTAATACATCCTATTTTTAAGTGATCAGGGACAATTCCGAGCCTAAAACTTTGGTTGAAAATGTGTTGAAGCGGTATAAGTATGTATTCCCGTAGATTTATCAGTATTTGATTGGAAATGTTATCCGGTCCCATCGCGCAATTTGGTTTGAGAGATTTAATAAGATCCGAGATTTCCTTTGTATTTACTTGATAAGCATTAAACGAGTGATTTGGTCGTATGGAAGAGCAAAGTTTGGATAAAGAGACTTCTGATGTACAGTTTTTTTTAAGAATTTTTTCCGCTAAGGTAGAGCCAACTTTTGAGAATTGTGTGTTAATAAAATTAGCTATTTTATTAGGTTCATTGTTTGTTAAGACTTTGTCTCCGTTTATTAATAGTTCTTTGATATGTGAATCTTTCTTCAGAGTGGAATAAGTAATATTTCTTACAATTTCCCAATTTTTTTTAGGATCATTTTTGGCGATTTTTATTTCTTTTCTGTAATATTTGTATTTGGCTTGTTTAATTAACTTATTACACAGGTTTCTATACAGTAAGTAATCATTCTTTAGTTTGTTATCTTTCGGGTTTTTGTGGACTCGCATATGCATTGCATCTCTTTTATGAATACTGTTGACTATTCCTTTTGTGATCCATGGTGTTATTTTTTTTTCTTTATGTGTGTAGTTCTTTTGTGGATTTTTTGTGGTGTGTTTGGTTATGTAGGTTTCAACCGTATTTATAAATGTGTTCAGCGCTGTGTTTAGGTCTATTTCATTTAGTACGTTAGTCCAAAGTTCATCGTGAATATCCGATTTTAGGGACTTAAAGTTTATTTTGTCTTGCATGTTGTCATTTTTGTTTTTACTTTGTTCTTTGTTAATATGTATGTTTAATGTAGTTGTAAAATGGTCAGTGACAGTTGAGCGAATAATGGATGAAAAAGTTTTTCTTCTAGTTTTAACGAATATATGATCGATGCAGGATTTGGAGTGTGATGTAGTTCTTGTTGGCGAGTTTATTGTAGATTTAAGTCCGTAGTGAGTAAAAAGATTTAAGAATTCCGTAGTTTTTGGTAGGCAGTTTAATATGTTAATATTCATGTCACCAGCAATAATTATTTGTTGAGTTTTTTTTTGTTCTTCAAGAAGTTTATTTAAGGAATTTAAGAAAGGGGAGAGATTGTTGTAGCAAGGTGGTCTGTATATAGCAAATATAGAAAGACATGGGCCAAGGGATATTTGAATGCAGTTTGCTTCAGTTATGTTAATTTCTGATATGGAAGATTTAATTGAATCTTTGACAAAGATTACTATACCATCATTTTGATTTATGTGTCTTGTGGTCTGGAATGTGGTATAGTCATTTAAGTTTAAGTTGGTGTAAGAATCACCTAACCAGCATTCACTTAGGATAATGATATCGAAACTTATATCTATTTCATTTAGTAGGAAACAGAAACTATCAAGATTTGATTTTAATTTGATTCCAATAAGAGTTTTTCTTTTTATTCAATTAAACGTTTCCCATCAATGATAGAACATTTGTATTGTACTAACGTGGGCATTCATTGTGATTTTCTTGCAGCTGTTGTTGTAAGAATTTAAATTTTCCTCTGTTGCATATTTCAGAGAAATGCATATTTCTTGTGCATGGCGTTTGACCGAGGTTTTAAAATTTTCAATTTTTTAAAAACATTTCCTGAACTTTCTCTTGCAACATTAATGTTTACTGTATAATACTGTTTTATTAGATTCTTAAAATGTATTTAAAAGTATTAACGGTTAGATTTTGTTCTATATTTGATTTGAACTATCCTGTTGTGGTAATAAACCCTACACATTGAATAGCCATTTTATGAATGAAACTTTCAATGAAACATCACTGTAGACAAATGGTTACATAATAAAATGGTGCCCTTACATAGAAAAACTAGGTTGTTCTTAAAAACCCTTGTTCTTTGTTTATTTTATCTGTAAAGAAACCGAAACCATTCAACTAACGATACCGCATTATTCTGAGATCTTACTCCAGGCTAGTGTGATATAAATAGAAGGGTCTTATCCAGTGGCGGCTAGTATTAGCAAAAATGGGTGGTGCACTAAAAACATTTTCAGTCTATCTCCCGATCCATACGCTAGGTACAGAATTCTAGCAATTTTGAAGCCTATACCGACCTGCTTGAATTATCTGTTTGTAAACTGTGAAGTGGTGCCATCTCGGCGCGACAAATAAATGTATTGTTTTCGGGTATTTACGCATCGCCTGTTTCCTTGAAATTTCAATACAATGGTTTAAATTCACGCTCCTCGTATAAAAATAATAGATATTCCCAGGCGGAATTTTTTGGTAGGCTATATGGAATCCGCCCGCACCACGTGACTTGAAAAATATGAGCCGGTTAAATTAATATTTTTACAGTGTTACATCATTGCCTTGATTTTTATGTGTTGTTAGTATAATTAATTGGTGGTAATATTATTTACAGATTTATAGAACTCCTCCGCCAGCCGCCACTGGTCTTATCCATTGGAGTAATGAATTGCCTATTTATTTTTACTGCACGCCAGTCACACATTCATTGTGACCTACTATATTGATACCCTTGGCTCCTAAGGGTTCTTTTCACACAGAATAATTGGTGACATTCCGTTTAGTGTAAAAGTTCACAATTCAATTGACACTTTGTCTAACCAGAATGCTTACACACATAACTTTCAAAGTCTAAGAGGTTTTAAATAAGAACAATAATAAATAAAAATGGCAATGCAGAGAAACAACGTCCAAACCGAAAGTTTAATTCTTAAACATTAAAATATTAGACCCTGTATCATGAGCGCGAATAAAATCATTTTAAAACCCAGCTTGAATAACGACTTAACTGCAAAAGCCCTATTTTGTGATATTCAGTACCAAAGTATTTTATAACCTAGATCTACATACATATTATTTTGAGGTTTTATAACCTCGGCATTTAACAAAATATTGTTATTCACAAATCAAAATGACATTGAAAAAGTTTTCTGTTAAGTGGTTTAATTTTAATAGACGATGGAACTAAATGATATAAATTTTCGTGTGTACATTTCACAGATAAGAAATTACTAAAATAGTTTTTAAATTTGGTTTAAATTTTTTTTATCAATATTTTGCAAAATCGCCCGCTTCTCAAACACCAGAATAAGCGAGGCATAATCATAGTTCGAGAGTTTCTTTCTAGATATAATATACAATGCATAAAAAGCTTTTTAACAAACATACAGTTGGTTTTCTTCCCTCTTTTTTTAATTGATATCATAGAAAATCGAATTAATTGTCCTGCCAATCAGGAAAAAGGAACAAACCAAGTTGCAAGAAGCGCGGGAGGCGTCCCCCTTTCTGTGATTTGTCAATAAATTTATCTGACAGTATACTGGTAACTCGCAATGCTATATCACCGTTCGGTACAGGGAAATAAAATCTGTTGACGAATTACTAGTCCTTTTTTCAATGGTTCACAAATTGCTGGCTGCGTAAAAAACTTTACTACAAATCCCAAATCGAGTAAACAAATGTAAAGGTTGTTTTCAAAATTTTATATTTTGTTTCACTATTTGGTTGTACACTATATGTAATAATTTACCCACAGCAATTAATTTTGTCGTTGTTACGCCGAGACGAACATACAGATCGTGATTAAAAACGAACAGCCAGAGCGTGCTCAGAAAGGTCCCATGATGGACTGCGCTGCAAACATTTGCCTTACTTTAGTGAACTTTACTTTTCTGCGCAGTGTCTGGTTATTTCAATGTGTGTAATATGACTGATGTAGTAGATTATTCAAAGCATTCTCAATTCCTACTGGTGCAAAAAAATGGTCACGTGGTTTGCCTCCAGCTCATCGAAATGATACTAAGATAACTCGCACAAATAACCTGGTCTTGGCACACACTTCTTGCCTCATTCACATTCATACATCGTCTCATACATACTCTTCTATTATTCTGACTCCTGAAATGGCCCAACTCGAGTATCTGATTCACTTGATCGTGCAAAGCCTTCCTAGGGCGTCCTTTTTATACACCCCTTTCTTCGCTCATTCGCTCTACATGCCCAAACCATCACAAGTGTCCCTTTCTTAATCTTACTCACTACGCTTACATCAGCTTTGCACTCTTTGCGGATCTCCACATTTTTGAAATCTATTAATTTGAATGTCTAGGGTTCAAATATGATTTAAGATTTTCACGGCCAAAAGTATTTTTGTTATTTGTTTTTGGGGTGTTATGCCGTGTTGCGCTAACTCCTTCTTTAGCTAAAGACGCAGGCTTTCTTTGACTTTCTTTGAGACTTTCTTTGGCTAAAGAAGGAGTTAGCGCAACACGGCATAACACCCCAAAAACAAATAACAAAAAAAGTCTAGGGTTCATACCATTTCTTCGTGTATGTAAGTAGTCAAACGAATAGATTGGTGGCAAAGTTTTTTCCAACAAATCGTAAAATGTCACTAAAATAAGACGAAGTTTAGCGAGAAAAGTCTTGATATATTCCTCAAAGATTCATGCACCCACCTTTTGAAGCCCAAAAGTCGCTGAATCGCGCTGCTGGGTTTATGACTGATTTAAAACCAATCTCAGACGACGAATCGTCACCCACGTTACCTGTAATACTTTTCCCAAATAAAGCAATAAGATATATCCCATTGCTCGGTACCTTCTCATGAATGATGCAGCGCACAGAATTGAATAATAATGCAAATCAAAGTAGTGCTTTATTGATATAACTCCGGGATCAGCACGGAAATTTAGCAGAGGAAAATAAGGCCGAGAAATATTCCTGAATTATTCAAACGATCCATTTCAAGTTAGGATCGTTACCACGACTCGTCTTTCCGAGTATAATATAATGTGGTTGTATTGGGGAATAACTTATGGCGATATAAAACCGATATTACGTGCGAAGTATTGTATAATAGGTTTTTCTAGGTGTTTTGCTTCACAATATGTTATTCAAATTCGTGTAACGCCTGCTATTACTGAAATAAAAATGACTCTCTACTGGTAGCATTGATGTGTAACTTTTATTCGATAATCAACACCTCTTCTGTAGGTTACCTCGCTACGTTTGGTGACTTAGCAGGGGTGCCCAATTTAAGGGGTGAGGTTCGTCTAATTCTTGGCGGCCAATGCGTCTCTCCACCTAATGTGAGACGAGCTGGATCGGTAGAGACTGATTGATCTATTGACATATCGTCATGCACTGCAGCGGGAAGGATGGATTCAAACGTCTATCACTCTAATAAAAATTGCCCTCCAGATTACTGCCCACTCTTCAAAACCTTCTTTTCTTCTTCGTGTATTCTTCTTCATCCCTTAAGATTGCACAGGCCCCGGGGGAAATTATTTTCTTCAGGGTCTTATATCAGGAACAAATGTAAAAAAATAAATCTGTTAAGGCCTAATGGCAAAAATGAAAAAATAACATTTCTATTTTATTACCTATTTTCGTGTAGTGATGGTATTTGCCATCTGTCGTTTGTCATTGTTTTACTTAATTGTATTATGTGGAAATGTTCCATGTTTATTTCGTTTCATATTTAAAATATCGATAAAAGACTGAGAAGTGTTTATTAACTGTGAACATGTAAATTTTGCCTGAATTTTTGATGATTTGTCGACGGCTACGGCAAAGACAAATAAGAGATGCTTGCGTGTGATATGTTCACGGTGTTGCCATTTTTTTACGATTGAGAACCGTCCTACAATATAATTTATTCTCTAATGTCTGGCATCTCCAATTGGGGTATTATGTGAGGCGAAAGGTTGTGGAGGGAGAAAGAGATTGGGGAGAGGAAGGTGGGAGTACCTGGCTATTCAGGTCTGGCCACCAAACACGGCTAAAGCCATTTCAAGCGATGTTTCAATTCATAATAGTGGTCATACACCAAGCCAATACTGAGGGTATCATCCAGTCTGCGGAAAAGTGTAATTATGGATGGTTAGTTAGATTTTGGTTTGTGCGAGTAAAATGATTAAAAATAACTTTTATTTTTCGTCGACTTGACTAAGCGAGGTCAAAATTTGAAAAATGGCTTTATGATTACAGTTATTACTTTAATACTAGAGCATTACGTCAAATTGCCAGTAGTATTTGTCCTCTTTACAATTATTTATTACCAAAAAGACATCTTGTTCCATACCTAAACACTTTAACGAATATCCACCATTAATTAAACTTAATTTTGCGAACAGAGGTTAGACGTAACTAATAAATTTTTATTATCTTATCGTACTGGACTAAAGTTGCGAAACGGGAATTCAGCATTAACATGAAAATTGTGTTCTCAGTTCCAAAAAATATTTCCGAGTCACAAAAGGGACCACATTCATCATCTTTTATTTACCGTCCTTTTTCTGTAATATTTGTAAGAATTAATACACTTTCAGAACATGATTTGCGCATTTTTAATTCTATAACCACAGTTGCTTGGTTTTACTAACTTGAATATATTTCATAATTATTCATATTTCTGTGAAAAAGTAGAAACTACGTGACAATTTAAAAAAAATAATTGATTAGTATTACGGCCTAATATTTTTAAAAGCTTGAAAAAGCGGATTTAAATACGAAATTTTATAGGCCAGTAAACAAGAATTCATTTAATTTTGTTTGTACTAATTTTCGAAAAACCAAATAAGGAATAAAAAATGGTTAATAGAGATTTACGGAGTTCTAATAGACATGAAACCATACAATATATTAACAATAGCCATTGAACACTATTACACATTCGCACTTAGATTGCCTTTCCATCTACTCCCGTCACCTCTCCTCGCCACTTGATTAGTATCCTCTGTTCTTCTCACCCTCTCAGATACAAAACATTAATAAAAGCAAGAATTAATATTTATTTATGAGGTATGTTATTATGGCCTTCATGTAACTAAATTTAGTTCAGTAAAACACATTTACTATTGAAAAATATTCTGACAAAGTATTGCTAACTGTATGCAATCTAGATACAAGCTAGAATAGAATCTAATTGACACAGTCACGATATTGGTGTTCCAATCAAATCCTTCATATAAATACGAATAGAATAAAGATGAAATTATGGGTCATTTATCTTTTTCTTAATATTATGACAGATAAATAAATTATCTGTGACGAGAAATAAATCGTACTGATAATTTCACATTTTTAATAGTTTTACAAAAAAATATCTCTGTTCTTAATATTGATAAAACTTTTTTCATGTGGGCACATAATATTTGAAAGTAAGTATTTATTTATTAGTACCGTAGCAATTTATATATTATGTTAACAATTTTGGAATGCTTTGAAAAATAAAGCACGTAGCACAAAACCGTCATATCACGATGTATAATGATAAAATTTAATACAGGAACGAAAAGTAAGAAATTTTTATAAGGAATGAATTATGTCAGAACCCGAGAGAAAGGGATGATAAATGTTAAGTTATTTGCTTACTAATGTGTTTATTTGAAATATCCCGACTTTGCCCGTGAAAGCAAAGGAGTTGTTTTGTACTTTCTGTTACATATTTATATAAAAAACGACTCGAAAACTACTGGAAATATTTCGCTAAAAATTTCAAAGTCTGTTTTTATAATTGCCAGGAGTGTTTACAGACAGTGTTGCCAAGTTAGCATATTATATGCTAAATTTGGCATAATTACTCCATGTTTGGCATAATTATTATGCTTTTAGCATAGAGCATATTTATTTGGCTTATTTTTACAGAAACATGAAAATAATAAAAACCGATTTTTTAACTAACAAAAATAATATCGATTGAAAAACTGGTGTCTCAATGGAGAAACATAGTTCACATTAATTGGGAATCCTTGACTTCTACTGTAGAGTTTTGGAATGAAGTCATGCAATATAAAGATGCAGCTAATAATAACCCCTTCGGTGATTTATGTCAGTTTGCAATGCCTATTTTAACATTGCCGCATTCAAATGCGGACATTGAACGTGTATTTAGCCAAATGAGTCTGGTCAAAACAAAACTCCGAAATCGCTTGGCGGTGAGAACCCTGAATGCCATTTTGTACGTGAGATTTGGCCTAAAGAGAGCGGGAAAGTGCTGTTATTCTCACACTGTTCCTGACGAATTACGCTGCATTGGTACCAAAGAATGTTACGACTCCGTCTCTCAGCCTTCCACTTCAGCTGCTGTTAATGAAGAAGAAGAATATGAAGATATTGATATTTTATTTCTAAGTTAAATTTATGTTAGCTTTTTTTAGCATTTTTCTGGCATTACACTCTATTTCTCAATAAATACTAAGTTAAATTTATGTTGGCTTTTTTTTTGCATATTTTAAAGGAATTTAGAATATTTCTGGCATATTTTTCCCATCCCTTTAGCATATTTTGAAGTAGTTGAGTTGGCAACACTGTTTACAGAGCTAGTCGAATGGTATAAAAAGTCGGGAGGGGGGTGAGGAAGACTTAATGCATTATTTCAACACTGGAATAAGGCACGAAGTCAAATTAAAGTCGATGTTATGTTATATTTTTATAATATAACATTAACAATATCAGTGAATGGTGGAATAAGTTGAAGACGCCAGGGGAGGACTTAACGCATTATATCTACACTGGAATGAGATACGGAATCGAATAAAAGTGAATATAACGTAGTTTTTTTTAAAGTACCACTGTAGTTTAAGTCATTGGACCCCCGAGGAAGTCATGGCAAGATCAAGTGAAACCAAACAATAATAATAGAAAACATTTCAATTCTGTTGAATAATATTATTTCCACCTTAAAAATGTACACAGTTTTCAGGTTCTCTGCAATTCGATCCTAGCTGTAATTTAAAGCCGAGTTTAAATAACTGTATTTAGTTTTTTTTTTTTTGAAATAATTTTGTATGTTTATATTTTAATGATTAATCAAATTTTGAGATGGTTCCATGATAACTCAACACAGTGACAAGTCAACACACTTTAAAAAAGTGATATAAAGTCATTATAAAGGATGATTTTTTTTTTAACCTAACCTAACTTAACTTACTTAACCCAGTAAATAAAGTTTTTGTTTCATCACTTTCCATGACTTTATATAATTTTTTAAAGATGTGATGAATTATCATTGAGATGATTTATCCGGTCACCCCGACGAAATATACAAGTTTATTATATAATATTTGTTTACAAACTGAATCAGTATCTGCAAAGTACCTACATGCACATCTGTTACCTGCATTGATCGGGAGCTACTTGATGTATAAAGTTAAGTAAATAACCTCTTTCAATAATAAATAACTAGCTCTCTATCCGGTCACCAATCGGTTGATAACATGACATACCATGAAATAACAACATTTTCAGGGACTGGCATGTGCATAGATTGCCTTAAAAAACCGTTTAAATCGATCAAATTTGTAGCGTGCATAACAAGATAATTGAAAATAGGTTAGAAATGCACAAACATCTTATCGCGGTCATTTCTTCACCACTTGAAGAGTTCGGTTTTTGGCAGAAAACGTGTGAAAAATCAGCTACACTGTCATCACTGTCAAAAGATTCCATGGAATTTACAATATTTGCAATCATTTCATCCATTAATTGTTATGATACAGAACATAGTATGTGCCGTCATCCGCCACCTTACGAGTATATCACTTACCATTCTTTACTTGAAACAGTTTGTCGGATACCATTGATTACATACCCCAAAAATATAACTCAAGGTTATAAACGCAATAAACCAAACTATTAATAATTAATAAAATATTTATGTAATATGATGCATTAATTTACATTTAGTGGTGTTTACTTGAGTGGTTGCATAATACCAGTGGAAATAACTAACTTGCCAGTTCCCAGTGTTTTTAAACAAAATATTGCAGTGGAAGTTCGCCACGAAATCTGGTACAGAGTTGCCCGATCTACTGTCCGGAATCGACCAGATCAAACCGCAGTTCAACAACTACTCTAGGACGAGTAAGTTTATTATGAATCTATTTATTTACTGCTGCCCAAAATTATGGACGACCATAAACATGCAACATAATAAATATGACTTGCCTATTATACAGGGTTTTCCAATAAGAAGTGTTATTTTGAATAGCCCGTTATTTCGGTAGATGTTACTTTTGAAGCTGTCATTTTTTGATATTTTACAAGTATAAACTACATCATTAATAAAAATGGAATGATACACGCTTCAACAACGCATTGAAATGATTAAAATTCACTTGAGTGAATCAAATGCAAATCATCTTAAGTGATGAGGCCTATTTCCACCTCGGTGGTTTCGTCAGCAAGCAAAATTGTCGCATTTGGGGCTCGGAAAACCCAAGAATTATTGTTGAAAAGCCTCTTTATCCTCAACGTGTGACTGTTTGGTGCAGTTTATGGTCTGGCGGAGTCATTGGAACTTACTTTTTCAAAGCTGAGGCTGGAGCAACAGTTACGATAAATGGATTGCGCTATCGAGAGATGATTAATGATTTTTTTATCTCCAAAATTGGATGGTATTGATTTGGACTACGTTTACTTAAAAAAAAACGGTGCTACGTGCCACACAAGCAACAAAACTATTGATCTTTTACAATTGAATATCAAAATAACAACTCTTATTGGAAAATCCTGTATGTAAAACATACTTGGTTTTTTATAAATGTTTTCTTGGCGCTTCATTAGACACATCCAGGGCCATTTCAAAGTTATAAACATTTCAAGCAACATCGATTCTGAATGTTGATCTCTCACTAGGCCTCAGATGAGGATTGCCCATTTAATTCAAATTCTATTTTAAAGACCCATGTTGGTGGAGAGAAGAAATATCATTAAAAAAAACATTAAGCCGAGCTCTTGAACACAATAAATAGTTTAGTGAGTCTGTTGCTCATAAATAATTGTGGTTTTTAATTTTCATTTATATAATATATATTATTTTTTCACTTTATTAGTTTACATTATTTATTGTACTTTATTACAAAACTGCGCTCAATAAATAAACAATTATTATTTATAATATCTAATAATTTATTGCATACCGATACTTTTATACAACACGTTCAACATACAACCCATTAAGTAAACCTATATTAAATTTGAATAACAAACAAATTTGAAATAACTTAAAGAAACCAAAACTAACCCTGTTAGTTATTTTTCCATTAGAAATGTTACAACCTGCAAAAATCATATTAGTACGTAAATAAAATAATTACATGTAGCTATAGGTACAATTTGATAGATCAGGTTTTAATGACATTTGATACCTACATTATACGAGTGTAGATCGCATTAATAAACACTACTAAAATTCAGTATTTTCAAGGCGTTTTACCGGCAGTCAGAATTCAGCTTGAAGGTTTTTTCCTGTTAGAGATGCCGCAACCAACATAGGTAGGTACTACATATCGATCGGGCTAATCTTCAGTGGCACTGTAAACTATGGCTCTATCTGAGGTCGGATATAGCGATTAAATATGACATAACCATCAATCTCTCCGGGGGTCACGTACCTCGTAAGGCGTGCTCTGAATATTGCTGTCAATATTTAATATCCGCCCAGACCTCCCTTTCTCTTCAGGTCTCCTCTCGATTTATCGATGTTCAGAAAAAAATTGGTCCACGCTGCGGGTAGCAATTATTCTGTTTTTTAAAGGGTATGATACTTAACGACCCCTAAATTCTGCCCGCAATATGGTGCAACTTCAACCCGTTCTTAATATTAATTTATTAACTTTCGATCAAGCCCACTGATCACACGTTTGGTTATTAATTTGTGATTTTAGCTGGAATCAAATTCGATTTTTATGTAATGTTACTTCATGAATATTAAGCAATTTAAAATACGAAGATATAGATTTTTATATCGAAGAAAATAACAATTATTTATGTTGTGTCAAAAGAGTTATTCAGATAAATAATGATAGTAAATGATGCTCGTGTGAAACGTGTGAAATGAGATATTTCCAAAAAAATTTTGTAGACAATTTTTTTCTGAATTTTAATACATCGCAAAAAAAACAGAGTTAATGCTCGGTGAGGTCCAGTGTAGTGGAATTTGCACCAAGAATTCGGTCTTTATTTCATAAGTTCATCATCCTATGGTGAGATTTTGCCTCCTCAGCAAATATCTTCCACAGGCTAAGATCCTTTGCCCCTCGCTTCTAGTCCTTGACCTTCCCGTTCTCCAATCCTCAATTAATATTGTCTAAATAAACGCCATAATTTTCAGTGTACATCGTCATTTTTGTCTGGAGTGAAGTCTTTCTGGGAGATCATACTACAATAAATGTTATGGTATCTCATTTGACATTGCAGTGAGAAATATGATCTAAAGACTGTTAGATAAAAGAATACCGCGAACTCAGTTTGCATTCAAACATTTATCATAAACGCCCCCCAAAAAATAAAATAATTCAATTAAACAAAATTTAGAATTAGAAAAATATTTGTGAAAGTTTGACAATTATATAAAAAATATTTTATGTTAAACGGAAAAAAGGCATAGGGGCAATAACTTTTCTAACACCTTTGTCTAATTAATTTGTTTTGTAGTTTCGTGTAAAGTAATACAGTTTACACGATAAAAACCGTAGGTTGGCGATGTACTGAAAACGTATGTAAAGCAAATTTATCTGGAATCAAATGTAAAGCGAAAATTTTATTTGTATTCTGATTATTCTAAGAGACATTGCAAAATGTCAGAGGTTAGGCGCCAAAAAAGGATTACTACAAGCGCTCTTTATACCGTACATTTTTTTAATTATATAATCAATGACTAGTGATAATTTTATAATTCTAGTGATAATTTTATAAGAAAGGAAATATTATAATGAATGCCTTTTATCTTAAAACGGTTCTTCTTTTTTCATATTTCTCGAGTAAAAATTTTATTTCTAAATTAACTTTCAACAAAAATTTTATATTACGCTGATGCGATTATTCTTATTTTTATTTCTATTATTCCTAACATTACCTATTATTTTTATTTGTATCCTACCTTATTTTTATTTCCATCTTTATTTTTACAAGATTCAATCTACCTGATATTATATATTCAGAATTGGTTATTTATGAGGGGAAGGAACTATTTTAAAGAATGCCTGACATCATTAAATTAAGTTCAATTGCTTTATTATTCCTTTCTTTTCATTTAAATTCTGATTAAAATTTGTTTTTAAAATACTTAATAAATTTTTTAATTTTTTCATCTCTTTTTTATTTTCAGTTGTATATTACCATAGACATATGAATATTAGTAGACCTGCCCTAAGTGATTAAAAACGTATTATCCCCACTCCACATACCGGTTCCATTGGAGCCGGCTGGGCTCGCGTATGGCCTCAAGTGAAATTTGAAAACGTGACGTCATCATTCTTGTGCGAACTATGGTCGAGGCATCATCGGTTCATTTTACGAAATAACACGGCAAAATGTTGACTTGTGATATGAAAACTTGTAAAAAATAGATGTGAAAAAGAGAATAAACCCAATTGTCGTATTACATTCCATAAGTAAGCATTATTTTACTTAATTTTAAGCTTATTCACACCGTATTATATGGATCAGTTTTAGAAACATATACTATCACATCACAATGTAGCGATTCTCAAGTGTGCTCATCGTTGTTTACTGGGGTAAGTAAATTATGAAACATTTGTAAAAGTGTCTTAACTAAATACTCTGAAACTAACTACGACTCTGCAAACAGGAGAAATTTACTTTGCCAAATTTGGACTTCGCAAATTAGTTCATAACGTGGCGAGTAATTTGCGCTCCCATGTAAAAATGTCTATTCATTCAAAAGCAGATTTTACTTTTAAGAACTAAATGGTGATATTATAATGCGAGATGCCTATTTACTGTCAGATTGATTTATTGACGAATCACAGTCAGCTTAACCCCCTTCGTTCTTCAACAGTTGATTTTACCCCTCGCCATTATCTTCTCGTCTATTAATTCCTATGTCTGTGTATATTACCTATTTCACAAATACATTACACTTCACAAAATACACAAATTTCGACTAACATAATACGGAAATGTGTGTAGTGTGGTAGTCGAAAAGCATGTAAAAAACTGTATTCAAATATATTGTTATGAATAAAGACAAAAAAAAATTGATAAAATTTATTTAAGAAGCATATTTCTTACATATTCAACAAGTTGTTTTGTCGTACCATCTAGACTATTGAATGCCATCAATAATTATTCCAACATGCCGACTGAATTGTATTACCGTTGTGTTTTGTTCCATCAAATTCAATGGTGTGCACTTCATGCACGAGTAACGAGCTTGCTCAGCTCGCCCAAGCAAGAATTATCGACAGTTATATGGTCATACCAGATGGCCCAATGAAATCGGCATTAGCCGTCGTCCCTTAAGACTTTGATAGCTTCCAGGTTGTGACATTTCATGAGCCTTCCTTTGTATCCCTTCGCACGAACGTTCAAAACGCTAAATTAGGTGAACTTTATTTTTATAAATCTTTTTACTATCAATCATTCACCAAGTTTTTATCTACCAAATCTGCAAAAACAATGTATCTTAAAATATTTTAATCTTAAAAATACCATGTATTTTAACATATTTTAATCTGCAAAAATACCATGCATTTTAACATATTTTAATTTGCAAAAACGCCATGTGACCTAACAGATTCTAATCTGTAAAGACACTATGTATCCTAACATATTTTTGTAATTGGTTTTCACAGATTATCCTTTGCAGAAACTTTAAGAATCCAAAGAATAATTACATCAGTGGTTTACCCTAATTACTTTTTTTTAAATATTATTGTCTACTGGAACTTTACATAAAAAATATTTTTCGACCTCTATTTCACATTTTTTGTTGTTTTATGAAGTCGCTATCCGCGTCTGTATATGTGCGCTTAGTTTTTCGAAACTACAAACTGATTTTGATATGGTATATCAAAATTACTTAGTTAATTTCTTCCAAAAGGTTTATATATATAATACATGGATATTTAAATACAAAATGTAGAGAAAATTCAATGTTTTATAATCAAGTCGTAAAAAGATTATTTTTGGGAGCTTACATTGCTAACGCTGGCTAAACCTTTTGAGATACATCAAAATATTATGCTACGGAATTGTACATAATAAAAAAAACTACAGAAAAGTCTGGCATTGTATGTGTAGTGGTTATGTCACCGCTCCTAGGGTCATAAAATCATAACCAGACGGCATGTGTTAAACAGCCGAGACAGCAATCATTCTTACGAAACTTCGGTACCACCATACGTAGACTGCTGACTTGCATATAGGGTGATACCAACGCTCATACAATAAACCGAGTCAGTGGTCCTGCGGGTTCGAAGTCCAGACGCTACTCCAACCCGTGGCAGACGAGAACAAAGGAATCAGCAGCTATATAAGCGGTGGAGGACCTAAGTCAGTCAGTTATCAATCTGCCGCCAACGATTTACTAATCTCACGAGTGACAACTGGGGGGCCCCGCGCCCCTCCGCAAAGGACACATATCCGGCTTCACCCGTACCATCATGGACTCTATCGGGACATCATCTTAGCGCCTTGTCCGGATCGCCGTCCCTGGCATGCGCTACTCGGATTACAAGCGCCCTGGTTCCAGCGTCTCTGACCAGCGTTTCTTCCACGCATCATGACCACCACAAAGACACGCAGCATCCTCACTGGTCGCACCGCGCCCGTTCAACCGCCTACAAGGTCCGCCGCACCTTTGGTCGTCTCGTCAGCACTGGAGTGCCTGAAGACCTACGTTCTTCGCCAGTGCCTGACCTTCATCGAGTCCCGGTCACCAGCGCCCGGCGTCGACTCACTGACCCGCGCTTGACCACCACATCATCGCAGCAACCGGAGTATTCAACATCTGTCCTACATCATCTCCTCGTCACGGCAACTGACTCAATAAATGTATTATCCTGACTCTCAATAAACACGGTGACAACAACATCATATTTCATTGTCTCACTACCAATTCCCATATATGTGTCCATTTCCTAAGTATAACCCTCAGCAACGCCGGGCACACGTCAGCTAGTTTTATTATATTGTAACTTTTCCTTATGCGATAAAATTAATCTGCCAACAAACGGCTTTACCAGTTTAGAGGGTTTTATAAAAAAGGATTATTTTTTAAAATATTTATTTTGTTATGGTGACATAATAAAAATAGAAAAAAATGCATAATAATAATAGCAAAATAAACAATAATAATAGTAACAAAAGAGTAAAATTTATTACTCAAATATTAGGAAATGAGATAAAAAGAATTTGGCATTCTCAGACTATAAAAATATTACCATTCGTTATTTTGGCTACTGGAATTATATCTATCTCACTCTTAATTTTAAAAATTTAGGCGTATTAGATTTATAAAAAATGTATGTATAAAAATGCAAAAATCATATTAAATAAGTAGGATAACAAAAGATTTTTTAAATATTTATGTTGAGGGATCAGTAGGATTTATAGGCCCTGTTAGGAGTTCTACCGAGCAGAACCTTCTGATATGAAAATATCTGGAGTCGGTGAATTATTTTCCCATTCGATTTCTGATGAGTTGACGTGTTGTTCTTGTATTGTTTTCTATTTATTTTGCTTATATAATGCATTTGCATAATGTTGATTGACTAGATGATCATTTGTGGAAAATTGTGTGGAAGGGTTTAGTTTTTCCAGCGGGGAAGATTTAACCCGGACATAAAATAGGAAAATTTCTCCTTTTCATTCTTTCGGAAGGTGCCCAGTGGTTGGTGACTGACGGATTTGGGTACCTGGGTATTAGAATTAATTATTTAATTGGTAATCAAACTTTGCATTTATTCCAACTCTTATGTAAAAGCTTCCGAGGTTTTATACACTTGTTAAGATTAGCTATATTTACGTTGAAAAAAAAGAGATTCATTCTTTATAAAAAGTTGGACTTGCTCGAAACAACATTGGCCATGTTTAGTGACCAGATATAAATAGCCCAATACTTGTCAACGATCTTTCCCAATTCTCTTTCCCCAGATTGGAAATGTCAGTCCCATTGGTTCTGGGGAGATTAAAATTGAAAAAACGTCTACAGGCTTTGTAAAAAAATGAGATATTTTTCCTCCTGGAAAACTTTTTGTAGATTTGAAGTAGGGTCCTTGAAATCGGTGGTCTTGTGCGAACTTATTGAGTTGTGGACATTTCGTTTTTATTAATTTTTTAAATATATTTTTAATTAAATAAATAGGGTAATTACAGATAAAATAGGATTTACATTGGGTTTTTACATAATATGAGATTTTAATACTACGCTTCCATGGAAGCGTTAGTTTGTGGTTGGAAGAGGAGTATTCAGTATATACAGTACATTATTTTAGTTATTAATCAGTAAATAATAATATTTTAGGTACATGTATTATATGCTATAGTATGTCCATTGCAGTTAGAAAGTAAAAAATTCATATATTAATTGTGATACAAATAAATGTAAGTAATGTACTGCTAGTATATATTTAGAGAAGAAATTGTCAAAATAAATGAGTCGTCGATTATTTTTAAGATAAATTCAAGTGAGAATTTTTTTTTTTTGATAAGATTGTGTTTAGAATATTTTATCGCTGTGTTCTATGTTTGAATTTTGTCATTAATGTTTCTGATTTCTTGAAAAAAAAATTTACCTTGGACAGTACAATAATTTTTAGCAAATTAATTATTTAATTATTGACATGGAAAATATATTTAAGTCGAGTATGGTTTTAAATTAAAAGTGGTACTTATATTTTTTTAATTTATTATTTGAATTATCGAATTTTTACCATAATGTGTAGTTTAAATTAAAGTAATTGAAATCATTTGAATAAGTGATCCATTAGGTAGACGTGAGGGTTTTTAATATGATTTTAATTATTATTCTCTGTACGACTCATATTGGGAGTTTTATATGCGGATCCCCAACTAATGATAGCATATTGTGAAGTTGAATGAACCGAGGCGAAGTGTATTAAATATATGTTTTTTATCGAATAAAAAAACCTTTTTTTATTTTTTTTTATAGTGAATACCTCACAAGAGTCCCAACTGCTCTCGTCTGGAGCCAGTGAGACTATGGCATCCCCAATTGGGGGATGTTGTGAGGCTGAAGGTAATTGGGGAAGAGAAAGTGGAAGGTGGGGAAGTACCTGGCTATTCAGATCTAGTCACTAAACACGGCTAAAGCCATTTGGGGCAACGTTTCAATTCTGAATGGTGGTCTTACACCAGGGCGATACTTGTAGTATCTTCCACTCTGGAACGTGCCGCAAATATACTATATATTATTTTAATTAATTAATTGTAAAATAACACAAATTAATCAAATAAAATTTATTTGCGCACGCCGGGTTCGAACCCGCGACCTTCGGAATGACAGTCTAATGCGTTACCACTGGACTATGCCGGCCGTCAACAATCCTGATTTTGACCAGTTTAAGAACCGATTCGGACGATTGTGCTTCACTCCGTTTGTTAGTTTCACTTATAGGTAATGTCATACATGACTAGAATGCTTATGGAGGAACACCATTGTTAAAACTTCCCGTCTATTCCATTAGGCGTGTTATGAAAAATTCAAAACGGTATAAGTACAAAAAGCGAAGAATCCTTTCACCGTTATTCAGTTTCATCTCTAGGGCAAATTTCACGTGGAAATTCGATTGAGGGATGGTGGATGATAGCGATTGAATAAAGTAATTTGCTTACTTCAGTGTTTCACAACCTTTCCCCTACGGTGTCCGGAGCTGTAAACAAAGATTTTTTTTGGCAGAGCAATATGAATAGTTTACATTAATTTATTTACCTATCAATTATGTAGGCGGGTATTGGTATCGCCGCCCGGGTATTCATTGGATAACCAATACTTCTGGCATTCCACTCATTCTAAGTTTTTTTCTGCCTTTGGTGACTTAGCAGGTGTGCCTGGATTGCGTATTTGCAAAACCTATACTGTTTCAGTCGCGGTGATGATTGTTGTAATTAATAGAGTTATAGTTATTGTTTGCATTGGCTTTATTATTTACAGAGCCTGTATCATTTGCACCTATGATGGACTGTCAAACAACCACAACAACTTTACAACAAATGTCAATATATTCAAACCATTCATAAAACAATAGATCTGGGACACAGTGATAAACGAAATAGATAGAATATTGCAACCAAACACAGACTGATTGAAGTGAGACAACCTGTGTTAAGTCCAAGTGATATAAGTATAATGTTTAAAAAAAAATAGCTCACTAATAGCCCAGTCAATGAAGGTTTTGTGTCGGAACTAATTCCCCGGAAGCTGAATTTTTCACAGATGTTAGAAGACCTTTAGACATGTATTTTTACAAAAGTCCCCGACTTTCCCCCTTGTGCTTCCTTCCCCACCCCCCCTTGAATATATTTTTCAAAGCCTTTCGGAATACGCTAATATCTCCTTAATGGTTTTATAAAATCATATTATTTATTTTTTGTTTAGTTTTCTATTAGTTACTCTAAAAAATTGTATTCTTTCATTTTTGCAAGAAAAGCTATACAATCTCTACAATTTATTAGTAAAGGAAAAATATTAGTTTTTAAAATAGTATTTCAGAATATATTTGCACATAACTTTTTTCTGAGCCTGTTAACGAAAAAAAATAAATCAACAAAACTTGTAGACAATATTTCTAGCTATAAAATAATGTATATGCTGATGGGTTTTAATTTATAATAAGGCACGTAGGCTGTCAATAAGGAGCACGGCGCGTGGCGGCTCGAACGCGCAGCGGTTCGCGGCGCAGCGAGAAATTACAAAAACCTTAGGAAAGTAATGATTAATTCATGTGTTTGCTTTTTTTATAACAAATTCATCTAACGTTGAAGAGTTTTATTGTTATTTACCAGTTTTAGTTCGGAGGGGAGGGGGGGAATATAAATATTTTCCCTGCCCAATGAAGCGCCTTCATTATCAGCCAACCGCCGTGCCCCGGTCTGGCTAAACAGTCATATTATGTTGTATGATTGTTTGTAACTTATTATTTAAATAAGCCAAAAATACCTACAACAGCGTAGGACTACCCTTTCACAACATTAAATATTGCAGACCTTATGTTATTGCGAAGTTCTGAAAAATCTTTTGTGGAGATTCTCACTTGTTTTATTATGTGCACCTATCAACAATAAAATACCGAAACAACAAATCACTTAAAATAGTGCATAGATCTAAAATGGTTTATTTTCAAACAAGCTTCTTAAAATATACCTCAAAAAATATTATAATGAAAAAACGGTTTGTAAATTATATTATATACTTCATCAATATTATCTATGACAAAATTAGGCAAATATTTAAATAATTTTCTAGTAAAGAGAGTCTTCCATTTATTCGTCATACTGGGGTGTGTTCAGACATGATAATCCGTTACGGTTGTAGCACATGGCAGAGCAGGTAAATCCAGATTTTCTGCAGCCACAGTAATTTCCACATCCAGACTTGCAGGAACAGTACACCATAGAAAGAAGGTCATCAGGAGCAAATTATTTCAAAAATTTCTTCTTTCCACCATTTTCATTTACATTTTCATACCTCCATCCCCAGTTTATAGGGTTTAGTTTGTTTCCTAACCAAAACTGTACTTGCAAATAAACTCTCAACAAATGTTGATGACACGATTCTGAAGTCGGTGGTAGTTTTGCCAAGTCAAATTTAGTTTTTAAAGCTGATTTTGTCGTTAGTCTGGTGAACTTATAGCATCGAGCTTCGTTTCAATTAGAGTAGCTACCAAAACCATACATGGCGAGAGCGAATTTTTCTCCATTTTGCAACAAGTTCTCTTCAGTTGCATTTTTTACCAGAAATGCCTCAGCTGCGTGTTTTGCTTCGAGATTGTTTTTCATCATGTCAACAACTTTTATCTTTCCTAACCCATATAAAGATAGGGTAGTATCACAGCCCGTAATGGCATGGGTAAATAGCATGTGTTTTCGAATATCTTTATGTAAAATTATAGGTTTCTCTATGATGTAGAATTTTCTTGAAGGGGGCTTTCCACCAACATCTTTACAGAAAAAAATAGATTTTCCTTCAGGAGCAAGACTTACAAGTAATACCAAAAGATCACTATCCGTGCCAACAACAATCACTTTTGAGAAGATGTTGAGTTGTTCGATGCCGGTTAGTACAATGTCAATATCGGCATCACCTGCGGCCGTGACTGTTTACAAACCAGATTCACTAAATTCATGACACAGTGCTTCAATCATTATTTTTGTTGTTTTTCTTGTTAGATAAGAAAGCTTCCTTCTTAGTCAAACAACTTGTAGTGCAGTTTAATTCAATATCGCACGATGAGTTGTTAGCCGACCTTCGTTTTTGCTCTTCATATTTTACAGTTGGTTCTTCAGGGTATCCATCGAAAACGACAATAGAATGTTTGCCAAATTTAGTATGGACGAAACGTGAGTATGATTTAATGATGTCTCCGTAAGTAGTTTAAGTTTGCCAAACAACAGAGTGTATCGATGACTATTGCAGCATTTTCCAAATCAACTTCGTCATGAATACTTTCGATAAATACTTTCGCCATACATGATTTTGTTCCTTTACGAAGGGAGACTTCATCAAAAATAGAAGGGGTCTTGAAGCCAATTCATTTCCTAAGTAGGTCTAAAGCTTGCTAGGACTATCACTAATGCACAGTATTCTGTTAAATAGCTGCTGGGGGTTTACTGCAGCTTGTCTCGTCCCAACAATTGCGGATTTGAATCTTGCTGGGTAGTTACCATGTCTTTCCTTTTCAGTCGTATATCTCCAAAATTACATCCTTTCATTTTTTGCATAGCTGCCAGGCCCACCTCATAAGCGTTATCACAATTGACACTATTATCTGAAATAAACCCTGAAGATAAAGACACCAGCTCCCCCAAGAGCTTGGTGAACGGGCTGTGCTGTCTTAGCCATGGTATATATTTTCCTATATCGAGCTAATCCCTTTTCTTCTGCGATTCGCGCAGCTCAACATGCTGTTCAGTAAAATGAAATTCTATACCGATGAATTCTTCAATGCTCTCTTGCACTTTCACGCAGTAAGTGGTTCCAAGTTTCCACTTTGACAAAGCGCTGTCAGTGATTCCGCGCCCAAGTGTCAAACCTCCTACTGACTTCATTGGTCGCATGAGACACTGCTCGATGATCATGTCCGTCCACGTACCGGACCAATATCTGTCGCTTCTTCTTAATGTAAAGTACCCATTTTCAGTGAATAGTTTATATTCTTCTAGTTATTCTTGATTCGAGTTGCAACATACTTTGAACGTACATATGTGCTGATTTTGCGTATGGTAAATGTCCTGCCGGGTGGAATAATGGAAGCATATCAACAATAGTATTTAGGAGCATTTTCCGATTCTCGGACTTCTGTGCAAATATAAATCTAAGCATGAGGTCAATACAATGTAGAAGGTAAAGCCACAACTTGGCAGTCCTACTCGATGATTCCTTAATCCTGTCTTCACTTGCTTCAGTATATGAAATCGTCTCTTTTAGATTGTCATCATTATTACCCTCCTCATATCTTTTTTCCACGTAACACGTAAAATCTTGATACATATTTTCTATTTGTCTTAATTTCCCATCAATATCTCGGTATTCTTCTCTGATTACGTGGACAAGAGACGCTGCTGTTAAAGTGTAGGCTCTGTTTGCCCGAGAATATTCATGTCCCTGGAGCATCTGGGTTACTGTTGAGGACGCGTAAACTGATTCCCATAAATTTCCCACATACCTTTATTTAAATAATAAGTTACAAACAATCATACAACATAATATGACTGTTTAGCCAGACCGGGGCACGGCGGTTGGCTGATAATGAAAGCGCTTCATTGGGCAGGGGAAAATATTTATATCCCCCCCCTCCCCTCCGAACTAAAACTGGTAAATAACAATAAAAATCTTCAACGTTAGATGAATTTGTTATAAAAAAAAGCAAACACATGAATTAATCATTACTTTCATAAGGTTTTTCTAATTTCTCGCTGCGCCGCGAACCGCTGCGCGTTCGAGCCGCCGCGCGCCGTGCTCCTTATTGACAGCCTACGTGCCTTATTATAAATTAAAACCCATCAGCATATACATTATTTTATAGCTAGAAATATTGTCTACAAGTTTTGTTGATTTATTTTTTTTTGTTAACAGGCTCAGAAAAAAGTTATGTGCAAATATATTCTGAAATACTATTTTAAAAACTAATATTTTTCCTTTACTAATAAATTGTAAAGATTGTATAGCTTTTCTTGCAAAAATGAAAAAGTACAATTTTTTAGAATAACTAATAAGAAACTAAACAAAAAATAAATAATCTGATTTTATAAAACCATTAAGGAGATATTAGCGTATTCCTAAAGGCTTTGAAAAATATATTCAAGGGGGGGTGGGGAAGGAAGCACAAGGGGGAAAGTCGGGGACTTTTGTAAAAATACATGTCTAAAGGTCTTCTAACATCTGTGAAAAATTCAGCTTCCGGGGAATTAGTTCCGACATTGGGTCTTTTTTTCCCTTCATTGACTGGGCTATAAGCCGATATATGTTAAATTGTGCCGCGAGTTGTGCATCACTGGTTTACAACTACGTGAGTCAGGTTTATCTGATAACAATAGAGTAAGCTGTTCAGAAATACCCCCGCTTCCGACTTAATGAGCGAAGAAAGGGGGTTTATTTGCCTGTGTCATGCTTCATGTTCAACTAACCCTTACTGATAACGTCAAGACATAAAGTAATTCAAAAGAAGTCAAATTAAAAAGAAAAAGTCTCAAGATTATGCTCTTAAAGTTGAAATAAAACTAGTTAAAACCAAGAACATGGTTATCAGTGACAATTATTACAATACACTTGGAAAGGATGCACTAGAAGAAAATATTTAATAATTGTTAAAAATATATTTACAACTCGGAAACTTCATAGTTACTAACAAAGCTAAGCAAAAAATATACATTGTGGTTAGAGAACACATCAATAAAAACACCATCACTAAAATAAGTTTTTTTATTTATGGGGCATCGCGAAGTCCTATTATACCTCGACCGTTTAACATTTTCTCTTTCTATGAATTTGTCTGTTGCGTTCCGGTTACGGTTTAAGATGGTGGCTATGTTGGATACTACGATTTTATACCGCCAGAGTTCGCAATCGAAATAATCAGTATTACGGTACCTACCAACCAGAAGAATGTTTGAAAAAAGAACTCTCATTGGAGATAGTGACATTTCTTTGTACAAATTGCATAATTTTAAAATAATGTAACATACAATATTTGTGATGTATAATTATGTAGATAGGTTAAGTACCTACTTGCAAATCTTATGATTTCAGGGTTTTGATTTAGTATATAAGAGAAAATTAGAAACTTGCTTTTTGAACGTGAGGTCTACTGTTCACAGTAACAGGTAAATGGATGTTCGATAGTGGATGTGGATGGACTTAGATTTCGGTGGGAAAGTAGGATTACGAGTACCATAAGCCGAAGCGATGTTCAACAAAATGAAGAGTTCCTGTGCAGCAAGGATTTGAAGATAAACATACGCTATCGTATGGCGAAGTGCTATGTCCACTACGTGCGGGATGGAAGCTTGGATACTGAAATCAGCTACTATGTTATTTTTTATGTTTGTTTTCACGTGAATGTTGCCTTGACGGAATACATTAGTTAGTTACTATGAACGGAACATAAAATGGAACTAATATTAAAACTGCTTATGTTGGTCACACGTATTAATAGAATTTTTAGTGCAACTTTTTTGTGAAATTTTACGCCTGCGCAACTCTCTAGTCCAAACCTATAAATATTTCCACAGTGGTGTTCATGTATCACATACAAATATGACCCTCAACTATTGACATAAATACAGTAATTTTTGAGTACACGTGAATGGAAATAAATTCCATCAGATTTGGTTTTTGCTTGAGAATGATTTGTGCACATCTCAAAAGCCCAGGAAGGTATTTTTTCACAAAAAAATCTTACAGCTACGTACTTGTGGCAGCCGGTGACAGCTTGTCTGACCGACAGACTTGTGTAAATCATAAGTTTGTCCATTGGACCTAGTTTAGTGAAACCACGCGCATTGTCTCAGTAACCTATTTACCCTTTTAATTAATCTAAGCCCACAACACTAATAGTACATTATAAAAGTTTGCAACATGTTATTCGAAATACTCCACCTGATTATGGTATGATAGATTAATAGAAAATGTGAATAACAGAAAATAATACATATCGGCGTTCTTCGAAATCATTGGTATTTTCATCATCAGGATACAAATAACACTGAACAATTAGAGTATACGACCAGACAAAATTATAATAATACGTTATTTTAAATTCGTATTTCGCATAAAATGTTAATGTTTGTTTTTATTAGTGTTGGAGGGTTTAGAGAGTGGTTTTAATGATTTATTTCCCCGATTTAAGAAGTCGGGGATGCCAGAGAGAGACTTAATGCTTTATTTATGCGCTGGAATAAGTTACATAGTCGAATAAAAGTCAGTATAATGTAGTTGTTTTAGTAGTAACAATGTAGTAAATAGTAGTGAACAGTGGAAGTCGGGGATGCCCATCGCAGATGGCATGATCAAGTGAACCAAAAACTTATGGAAATTGAACATTTTTAATCATTTAGAATAACATTACTTTCACCTAAAACACAGGCCCAGTTTTAAGGTACCTAAATCAAAATTCACAACCTCACAAATTTACTCCAAAGCATTCATAACCCCTAGCAACGCCGGGTACACGTCAACTAGTTTATTTTAAAGGGTAATGGTTGAAAGAAAGTTATTTTTTATCAAACCCTTACGAAATATAATATTTCACAATATATTGGTTTATTCCAGTAAAAATTTAAAAAGTGAAGCTTCATATTATTATTTGATACGAGCACAGACATAGGAATTAATAGACAAGAAGATAATGGCGAGGGGTAAAATCAACTGTTGAAGAACGAAGGGAGTGAAGCTGACTGTGATTCGTCAATAAATCAATCTGACAGTAAATAGGCATCTCGCATTATAATACCACCATTTACTTTTTAAAAGTAAAATCTGCTTTTGAATGAATAGACATTTTTACATGGGAGCGCAAATTACTCGCCACGTTATGAACAAATTTGCGAAGTCCAAATTCGGCAAAAAAATTCGATTGTATTTTCAGAGTCGAATATTTCGTTTAAGTATTTAGTTAAGACACTTTTATAAATGTTCATAATTTACTTCCCAGCAACCAACCAGCTTTGTGTTTCGCGTCCAGACGTTTCTCGATGTGATAGTAACAACTGATTCATATTATACGATGTGAATATGCTTAAAATAAAGTAAAATAATGCTTATATATGGAATGTAATAAGACAATTGGGTTTATTCTCTTTTTCACATCTATTTTTACAAGTTTTCATAGTACAAGTCAACATTTTGCCGTGTTATTTCGTAAAATGAACCGATGATGCCTCGACCATAGTTCGCACAAGAATGATGACGTCACGTTTTCAAATTTCACTTGAGGCCATACGCGAGCACAGCCGGCTCCAATGGAACCGGTATGGGGAGTGGGGATAATACGCTTTTAATCACTTAGGGCAGGTCTACTAATATTCATATGTCTATGGATACGAGTAATTGAGTAGAGGTTCTTGGATTATTGAAAACCTTTAAAATAAATGTTAAAATATTTTGAGGAGAACCCATTTATTGCTTTTAGTTTCATGGAATCACTTTTTGGTGTACAAGATTAGGCATAAAATGTGATATTGACCCATAGAGCTACAATTAAAGGCGTTACTGCGTACTAATATTTTGTCGAAACTTTGTCCACTGTTAGAACGCGATAAGCGGTACGCGTAGAACGTATTCAAACGTTTTAATTGGGAGAGTTGGAGGTCAGTTGGATGTAAAACACCGGAACCTATTTTTTCGCTTCATGTCTCATCTAAATATGATTAATCAACATATTGACCTCGTTTTTTTCATATTTTTCAACTAGTCATTCTTGATTAATGGGTGGGTGAAAAACTCCCTAGGCGGTCTTTCCTATCTCTGCCGGATGATTTGGGCGTTACATAATAGGCTGACATTTTTCTTTTAAATAATGTACTTTTTTACATGCTCGTATATACTAATGTACCTCCTATGTTTAAGAAACCTATGAAAATAACATTTTTAATACATATCATAATATATATTGGGGGAACCTGGTCGGTCAGAATGCTTTCAATTAATCCGAGATGAAACGTAGATAATTTTTATTTATTTTATTCTATACCCCTATGGGATTTTTACACTGGATACATTATTATGCTTAAAGCTTAAAACATAGGAGTTATAAACAGTGGTTACAAAAAATATTTCTTATATTACAGTGGTTCACAATTGGATAAAATTAAAAAAATATATTATTATTATGAACTGAAATTATCAGAAGTTCGTTTGATCAAAAGTCTCCGAAAGTTTTCTTTACCGATTGCTTTGAAATTTTGACAAAACGTTGCATTTGACTACGTGTATGTTTTTATAAACCTATATTATACAGATGTCACCTGTGAAAGGTAAAAACGTTTTTTTTTTTTTTTTAACAGCGCCATCTGTTGGACGTAAAAGCAACACGCGCCATTGAGCCACAGTAACGCGTGGCAAGGTAATGCTAATCTTTACATACAAAAAATGAGTATGTTCTTAACATTAAAAATGTTTTATATTGAAAATGTCGATATCATTGGTATATTAACTTGCTAAACTATGAAGGCGAAGAATTGGCATGAAATAATATAATCGCAATGAAAACCTATGTTGATTGAGTTTTAAAAAACGAATATAATGAAAACATGAACGTGCTTGTTTATTTTGCTTCTTCTCGGATTCATAATAATTTAAGCTGAAACATCGTCTGAGAAATATTTTTCAAAGAACGTTCTAGATTTTGCATTGCAAAATGCGAGATAAAAATTTTACATGTGCGGTATTTATGCAGAAACATATCTAAAATCCTATTTCAACCACCCTCAGTGAAAACTCAGCACAAAGAGAGAATAATTTAAAACCTTTAATATAAGGCAAAGCCTTGAGTTGGAAAATTATGTTGCATCCCTTAAATGCAAGACATACAAAAAAATATATGTGTGTTTGGATGACGGAAAAAATGTTAAATCTCGCTCTCTTGCAATGTTCTTTTTACACAAAAATCTATAGTAGTTAAATATAAAATAAATATTTCGAGATGAGTAATATATAAAATAAATACAGCGAAATGAGTTAAATGAAAATTTATTTATTTTTCGGAATAACTTTATTGAGTAAAACCTCAAATTGTAATATTTAATTATTGAAGACAATATTTGCGATTTCTAAACGAAAATCTGAAACAAAAAAATCAAAAAAGAATACGGCCACATCTAGGACACGAACCCAGGACCCTTGTCTTTCCGGGACACCGCTCTACCACTGAGCTAATGGGACCCTATCCCCCTCGGTCACTTTTAACTGTATCATACTTCGAATAAGAACTACCAACATTGTCTTTATTTTTTCACCGCAAATTTTTATTGGCAACTATTATTACTATTATTTATTATCCTTTTCTGATTTTTCTGTTTCAGATTTTCGTTTAGAAATCGCAAATATTGTCTTCAATAATTAAAAAAAATTAAAATTAATTGAAAAAAAAAACTACTGTCACTTAATTAATCTCACAAATATCCTTAGTTTTCCATAACTTCCTTCCTTTTTTAAAATTTAATATAATAATATATTATCCTTCACTACTATCAAAAAAATACTACAGCAAACATACATTTATGTACAATGAATTATTTAAGTACTAACTAACAACAACAATTATGTACACTTCCCTTCCATACACAAGCAAATGCTTTCAATGGAAGAGTAGTAAAAAGACCCAATATGTAAAATGAATTATGTACCATGTAAACATATTATTAAAAATAAAAAATAATTTAAAAAAAACAAAAAAAAATTATATTTAAATTAATAAATATTGTAAAATGAGTTATATATAAAATGCATGATTCATTCAAATAGTTTATTTTTAAAATTCGAAAATGTTGGCACACCAAACAAGTTTCGAAAAAATGTAACTTTTTAATAAAAAAAATGAATTTAATTAGTTATTATTATTCCCTTCAGTACTTTCAACACTTTTGTTCAGTTTGCAATTTTTCTGTGTATTTCAAATGCGCTATATACATCTTTGTTAATTTTCCGTCAATACAAATACTGTATTATATAAAATTATCTCTCCGGTTTACGAATTTAAAATAAACCATACTTATTTCTAAACAAAACACTTTATTATCAAACGTAAAATTCAATTCAATAACGTTAACCACTTTTTTACTAATTTATTTATTCAAATCGTAAAAAAAATGAGAGAAGTCGATATTTCGAAATTATTTGTAAGAAAACTGTAACTTCTCTTTTATATCGTTCATGTAATAAAAAATAAGTTTTTTTAACATCGTGTTAAGTTAAGCTGATTTTTACAATAGCGAAGCGAAATATGAATTATTCGTTTTGACTATTTTTAGAATTTTAATAATGATATCCAGTTAAATATTTTAGGCAAGCTGGAATGAATTATTTTATTTAACGTAAAAAAAATAGTTATCTCCGTATGAAAGAAAAAAGATGAAAAATACCCTAAAATGCTGGAAGGGTTAAAAAATATTATGATTGCATCATATAAAAAAATTGTAGAGTAAAATTTTAATGATCAAAGTTTTTTTTCGCAACTAATTCGTATACGACAGTTCTATCACAAAATGCATTTTTAAGAGATCTAAGGACCAAGTTCACGCGGAAATGCAAGAAAACTTGCACCGTGATGAAGCATTTATGAAATTCCCCTTGTTGTGTTTCAGTTCTGTATAACTTCAGTATCATGGAAGAATTGAAAATAGAAAAAGATGTTGTTTAACAATATTCATACCACGTATACCAGATGTTAGAAAACTCAAGATTCAAAAGCTTTATTAGTTAATATACAAGTATGCAGCTTAAATTAAAACGGCGTATACTATTTCCAAAATCCATCCTTTTAAAATCACAATTGCACTACCACACAAAACTTGTATATAATTATGGTACAAAAATATTTACTACACGTCAACATGTGCGATCTTATAATTAATTACAAGGAGAATTATATGCATACATAACCAGTTCTTCGTCAACGTATTACGTGTACAGTCTTTTCATACAAACTCCCCAAACCAGGTTTCCGAAAAGTAGAAGGCGGTACCTATTACAGTTTAATGTTCTGGACGTGGTACGTCTCGTGTAAGATCCTTGACTCCTGAATCTGTCAATCTAACGTCCGTTTAAACTAGATAACAACAACAATCATAAACGTCAGACGACTATTTGAATGCTCCAACATTAATTTAATCAAAAGTGTGGTAAAAAAGTTAAGTGGATCACTTCAGTTTGTGAAATACAGTGTAGTTTTTCGCGCACTATCATCGCGTGATCATAGATTTTCTTCCCCACCTTCCTCTTTCCCTTCCCCACTTACCTTCAGCCTCACAACATCCCCCAATCGGGGATGCCATAGTCTCACTGGCTCCAGACGGGAGCAGTTGGGACTCTTGTGAGGTATTCACTATAAAAAAAAAATAGATCCTTAACTGTAACACCAGGAAGTATCATAATAGTGTTTTGAAATTAAAACAAAAAACTGCCTACTAGATTTCACAGTTAACTCATTAAAAATTAAAGTTATAAAGACTGCATTTCGATAAGAAGCAAAAACAAAACAAAGAGAACAATAGTGAATAAATCACAGTTTTTTCGGTAAAGATAAAAAGTTAAATAACAAAATAAAAAGTGTTAAAATAATATAAGTGTGTTTGTCGGAAGTGACTTGCCAGGTAAGTATGTTTTGGTATCTTTTCTAAATAACAAATGTAGATCCTAGGAAATAAATTGTACAGCGCCCTTGACGTGATTTTTCACAAAAACGGCGCTCTACAAATTATCCAATTATTATTATTATTATTATTTAAATAAATTAATGTTGAACTTTACACAAGTATATTTAAACGTATCCCACAGTTCTCACCCGAGGCTTCATAGCTCAGTGGTCTAAAACGTCGGAATCGCTATTCTGTTGATCCCAGTTCGATCCTCACTCCGGCCAAAATAAAAAAGGAAAATATCTGTATATATATATATTTCTTTTTTTTTAATAAATACTCAACCCAGAATAATAAAACTATCTTTTGGATTTTAATAACAGCTTCACAATCAGCTACCATCACGGATTCAAACCAAAACATAACCTGTGTAATTGGTTTTGCCTGCCTATAGGCGCTAGAGAGTGTGCCATTGTTTTTGCCTACCAACAGGAGCAACCTTCAAAATACATAACCTGTGTAATTGGTTTTGCCTGCCTATAGGCGCTAGAGAGTGTGCCATTGTTTTTGCCCACCAACAGGAGCAACCCTCAAAATAAAAAAAATAAAAAACGACAACACAACATGTCTAAATCTCGCAATAAATTCTCCAGCGCGAAGAAAACCACATCTTCACCACAAACCGGCACCATGGACACACCGTCGGCAACACATCAATCTATGATTAATATAGACAGTGAGTCAATATTTGAATTCATCAATATGAAATTCAAGGAAATGAAGACAGTAATGCTCAATAAAATTGAAACAGAGCTGCAAGAAATAAAAAACTTCACGAACTTCATCAATGACAAATATGATGACATGCAAAAACTTTAACAAATCATGGACATTCCAAGCACCGTCAACAAAATCAAGGAGGAACTGGCGGATAAAGAAAACAGATTGTCTACGGTAGAAATCCACCTGGCGGATATAGAACAAGCAGCCCTGCTGAACACCATAGAGATAAACGGCCTAAAATTACAGGACAACATATCCCCAGTCCACGCTGTTACACGGATCGCTGAACTTGCAGGCGTTACGATGTCCCAACAAGATACATACAAAGTCACAACAAACAAAACAAATGATCAAACAAAAATAACGATTAATTTTAAGGATACCACAAAAGCACAAACCATGTTAGCATCCAAACACAGTGACCCGATAAAAAAATTCAACGGAGAAGGAGCCAACTATGTTTATCTTAATGCGGCATTAACCCAATATTACAAAAATCTGCACTGGAACACCAGAAAAAGAGCCCAAGAAAAAGACTACAAATATGTTTGGGTAAAATCGGGAAAAATTCTTGTCAGAAAATCCAAAGACTCAAAGGTTGTGGAAATAAAACACCTAAACGATATATCTAATAAACTGACATAAACACTACTGTACATCTAACACAACCTCACATCATATACTTACACAAATACACACCAACATGGCAGATTTCATGGAATATATAGACTCGAACAATCAACACTACTGTGAAAGTACAAATGATATTAACCTCTGGACCAACTTCACACAAGAAAAACATAGAATCGAAATATTACACCAAAACATTAGATCGATCAATAAAAATTTTGATGAATTTTTTATATACCTCCAACAACTAAATAATAATTTTGATGTCATTGTGCTGACAGAATGCTGGTTGAATGACAACTATATACCAAAGACAATCAAAAACTATAATACACACCATACAAGAATACACAAAAACCAAAATGATGGTATAGTTATATACATCAGTGATAAAAATAACACAACCATTCAAGAAATAAACATCATAGACTCCAACTGCATACAAATTACATATGAAAAAGAAACATGTATCCTAGCTATGTACAGATCTCCATCCAAAAACAACATCACAAATTTCTTAACTGAACTTAACAATACATTAAATGACCTCAACAAATACAAAAATATCATCATCATAGGAGACCTAAATATAAACACTCTACAAAAAGGACACCCACAAAACATAGAATACCTAGCAATACTAGCACAGCATGGACTGGAGCCAATAATAAATGTCCCAACACGAGTCACACAAAACACTAAAAGCTGTATATATCATATAATGATCAAGACAAAATTAAAAACCAAAACAGTAGTACTTGAAAGCACAATCACTGATCACTACATGAATATGATAGCAATAGACACCGAAAACACTATTTCGAACCAACATAAAATATTTACAAAAAAAATAATTGACTACTCAAACTTAAAAGAAAAACTCCAAAAAATAGACTGGAATACAATATACCAAATAGATAATGTCGAGGAAGCCTGGAATACATTTACAAATACGTTAACGCAAGAAATAAATAATTACACGACAATAAAACATGTAAAACTTACACACAAAGCAAAAAAATTAAACTATGGATAACACAAGGAATATTAAACTGTATTCGTAAACGAGACAAAATTCACAAACAAATTAAACAAACACCGTATGACATGGAACAACTTAATTACTATAAAAGATATAGAAACATATGCACGAAAATTATTAGAGTAGCTAAGGAGTTGTACTACAGAGAAAAACTTAAAAAAGAAAACAATTACCCAAAGGAAATATGGAGAATATTAAAGGAAGTTACATACACACAAAAATACAAACAAAAAAATACTATCGAACATCTAAATATTAACTCGAAAAAAATAGATGCCAAAACAAATATAGAAATTATGGCAAACCACGTCAATAACTTTTTTGCAACTATAGGGGACGTTTTAGCGAATCGTAAAAAACACAGCACAAACACACTAACACAAACAAACAGATCAAACATCGATACTCAACCAACACAACACAGATTTATATTAAAAACAACTTCGGAAATGGAAATTAACAAAATAATAAATACATTAAAAAACCGGATCACTCCTGGATTAGATGAGATAACAACGGATTGCATTAAAATAATAAAAAATGAAATATTAATACCTATAACACACCTAATCAACCTTAGCATAACACATGCCTGCTTTCCTAATACTCTTAAAAAAGAACTGGTAATCCCTATTTATAAATCCGGAGATAAAATGGAAATAACTAACTATAGACCAATCACTTTGTTAAATTCACTATCAAAGATTTTCGAAAGACTATTAAAAAACCAAATAATAAAATATCTGGAAGAAAACAAATTAATCTCGGACAAACAATATGGATTTAGAGAAAAAAGAAGCACAAAAGAAGCTTTGGCAAGTACAATAGATTATATACATTAGCAATTTAGATCAAGGGTTTAAATGCATAGCGATATATCTAGATTTGGCTAAAGCCTTTGATTCAATCACACACTCATCACACATTCAGCCACAAAACACTTTTTAAAAAATTAGAAAATATGGGTATCAAAGACAAAGAACTCCAACTATTGAAAAGTTACATGAGCGACAGAACACAGCAAGTCAAAATTAATAACTATACTAGCAAACCACTGCCGATTACACACGGAGTTCCACAAGGAAGCATACTAGGGCCCGTTCTTTTCACAATTTACATAAATGAACTTTGCAACATGGAAATAGATGGAGAAATAATTAGTTACGCAGACGACACAGTTTTACTATTTAAATCTAAGGATTGGAATAAGGTATATAACATAGCGAATCTAGGAATCACGCAAGTGAAAAAATGGTTAGACTCAAATACACTTACACTAAACATATCGAAAACAAAATTCACAACGTACAGCATAACTAACACAGGACAGCCAAAAAACAATACAAACACCATAAAAATACACGAATGCATAAACACCAACATCTGCGATTGCCCCCCTCTAGAAAAAACAGAACAAATAAAGTATCTAGGAACCGTAATTGACCATAATCTTAGATGGACACATCATATCAAACAAATCACAAATAGGCTCCTCAGAACAATACACATTTTCCTAAATATAAGAAACATATATAAAATAAAACAATTGAAAACAATATATTTTGCATTATGCCAATCAATAATAGAATATGGAATAATTGCTTGGGAAGGAGCAACAAACGCAGCTATCACTCAAATAGAAATTGCACAGAAAACGATATTAAAGGTAATACTCAAAAAACATAAACTAACCGACACAGACCAAATATTTGAAAGCTGTGGCGTACTTGATATACGCCAATTATATGTTAAAACACTACTAAACTACATTTTCGACCAAACAAACAAACCCCAATAAACACAAAATATCACTAATAGACTGGTCAGACAAGCGTACAAAGAAAACATAAAAACTGCGACGGTAAACACTACCTTTGGACAAAGACACCATAAATACCACGCCATTAAAGCATTCAACAGTCTTCCACTTGAAACAAAAATTGAGGAAAGTAAAAATAAATTCAAACACAAAATTAAAAAATGGATTAAAGAACAAAAAGACAATATTACCAAAATTCTATGACATAAAATAATAAAACATATACACGCAACACAAAAAAAAATATATAAAACACGCAACACGCACAAACACATAAATCATTATAAATGCCGATTTACATTCTCTTTTAATATTTTTCTTTTAGTGTGATAATTATATTTTAATTTTTAATCTTTATTTTTAGTTCAAATTTATCTTTATTTTAATGTTGTTTTTTCTTTTTTTTAAATGTATAAATTCTTATATTATAAAATGGGGGCCTCAGCACGGGTAAACAATCCAGTGAGGCCAACATTACTGAATTAAAATATGAAATATTGTAAAATAATGTATCAACAATAAAAAAATAAAAAAAAACTGATCAGAAAAAAAATTGACATAAGGCACATTTTCGGTGCCACCAAAATAACAATAGCTTTTGATATGTATTTGCGTAAATAAAGCCATAAACTATGAACGACCAAGTAAGGTCTGAATTGTTTTATGCAGATCGTCCGTACTGACAGGGCAATCAAAATTTTGTCTTGTTTACAAATTTGGGAAAGTAAACATAAAATGAGATCCGATAACAGGCAATTTCAATATTGATAGGTATTTCTTGTCAAGAATATACATTTTTTTAAATAAAATATTGACAAAACAAAAATATTTCAAGTCTGTAGAAAGTGATTGGGTTTTAGTTTGTGATTCCAAATATTTCGATTAATTTAACTCATCGTAAGTTTCCTTCAATTTATCTTCTTGTATTATTTTTCCTTCCATCAAATTCATCACATATTTTCTTCAATTCATACATTTCCATTGAACTCATCATACATTAGTTCCGTGCCTTCTTACCGGGAACATGTGAGCCGGATGCGCGATCGCGTGCGGGCGTTTCATGCCTTCTCCAGCCTTTGCTCAGAACGGGTACTCGCTTCCACTTGAGGCATAATAGCGCCAGTAAGTACCCTTTAAAAACTCACGTGAATCCGGGCAGAAACTTCAAACAAATAATACTCTGCGCCATCGTGGGTAGGAAATTTATCGATTTATTTTACCTTACGGCGGCGAAAGCAGCAGAAATTTGTCTACCCATTCGTCTCGAGCTCGTTATTTCTCGGGTTATTAAAATTTCATTGAAATTTATGTAGGTATTTAATTTTTATCTAAATGCATTTCTGGTTAGAATACAGGTGCAGCTTATGCAACTTCTATTATGCTCAGATTCAGTGCTGGCAACCCGGGCGTTCATTTTATTGTGATTCGTGTAAGTACTAGCTGAACATAATACCTGGCTTCTTCTAAGGATAATAAAGTCAATGAAACAACTAGTTCAAATAGTTGAACTCATTAACATATAAATTCAAATTGCTCAATCGAAACGGCCTAGAATACGGGAGTTTTTTTTTCGTCTTACGTGAACTCCACGCCGGAGGCCTCGAGTCATCTTAGGGGATGGTGTGTGGAGAGTCTTTTTTAAGAAAGGACTAGAGAAGTTAGCACTATTTTGATTTTAATTATCTTTTTTGGTACTGTGGCTTAACTTGTTTGTTTTTTTTTTACATCACATGTTTATTTTATTGAAATATGTTTTTGAAAACACCTAGCGGCGTAGCCATAATACGAAAGTAGACTTTTTAACATGAAGAAAGTAGCCTTTTTCAATATATTAACACGTACAGCGGTTATAATGTTCAGAATGTCTTAAAAGATAACTATCACCTTTGAGACTAGGTTGTGTTTTAATACTTCATTGTACGTAATATAAGTTAATATTTCAAGCAGTTTTTTGCAAGATATTTTGTGGATTCTGGAAAAAAACAGCTTGAAACAAACAGCTTGAAATATAGATAGAAATATTTTGCTGATTTCGTCTCTTTTTAAAAACTATTGGTAGATTAAACTAAACCAATAAATCCTTGAGAAGTATCTTCTTGGAAAATAAATAAAATACAGACCCTCTTGCAGTACTAAATTTGTCTTACGTATTTTGAGATCCTCGAGTTTTGAATTCATACCAACTGGGAAAGAAACTAATCATTCTTCCTTAAACTGAACGCTCTAACTCTAAACATAAAAATAACAACAACTATTATCAGGTGGATTTAACGAGCCATAATTACACATTTGTCGTCACTTAAATTAAGTTGTTTTAAATACGATTTACTTTTATTACAAAATTACTTTTCTGTTCTATGAAATCACACAGTTTTCCAACTAACAACTGAAATCAAGATACAAGAATCTCTGCCAACAAAAGTGACTATGCGTGACAAGATTACATCTAGTAGATTATTATGATGTTAAGAAGTTTCTGAGTGGAAAAATGGTGGAGAAATAGCGGTATTATTAGATTCTTATCTTCAAATAATATTTATATTTCTAAAATATAATCGTAACTGAATAATGTTGAAGTTTGAAATAGTTTTTTATAGTTATACACACCTTTATAACTGAGAATCGTATTAATTAAAAAGACAATCTTAAAATGGAATTGCACCCTCAATAAAAGGTTCCATATTTTTATAATAAAATTCACTAATAAAATAATGTCTTTATTACGCTCCTCAAACAGAAATATATTTTCTAAATCAACCCAAATTCTTAATCGGTGAACTGGCAATATGAAATTCTCTCAATGTTATGGATTTGTGCAAGACTTTTCAGTTTTAAATGTAGTTTTTTCATTGTGAGCTGTGGAACTTTGAAATGTTCTTATAACCGCCAAAAATAAGACTCGACGCCATTGGTTTTTACCATATTTTTAAATGAATTTTTTTTTCACATTTAAGTGATTTATCTGAAACGAACAGGGAGATAAATTAGTTTTGCTGATTTCTTAAGATCCGATTACAAACGGAACTGCAGGCCGTTTCTTGTTAAGCTTTTAGTAAATTCGTAATAAGTTGGAACACGTATTCATGCACCTGCATTTGTCCTGGTAATACAATGACGAAATGCGAAATATTAAAATTTTTATGAACACGTGTTCCGACAACGCGAAAACACATTCGTGTTTTACTGAAAGTTTTCTCCGTGTAATAACTACGATTACATAATTCTAAACACAAAGTAAAACAAATTGTTACGTGCATTTATTTTTAAAATTTTGAATTATGTTCGATATAAAGCATAAATAAATAAGCGGGTGAAAATATTTGTGACGCACAAAATGAATAATGATGTCGTGCCATGAATTAATTCACAACAAGAATCGTAAAAACATAAAGTAATTTTTAAGCCCAGAAAACTTACCCACATTAAAGTTGTGATGTTTTGGACACTCACATAAAATAAACGAAACGAACGTGCTCAAAAAAAAATTTGTTTAGACAACGACGGGAGATTTATGGACAGACAGGCCTGGAGTAAACACATTCACACGGGACAGGGCGCAGGGACGGGCAGTCAGTTCTTGAACGTGGGTACGTTGGGAGCTCCAAGAAATGAATTCAAATCAGAAGTGTTGTGTGAAATTGCAGTTGATTAGTGAATTCAAATAGTGTTAGAAAGCTTTGTTGTATATTGAATTAAAGTGAAATATTATTGAACTAGTGTTTGTGTGAAGTGAAAGTGGTTCGACTCAGTGGGAAAACAATTAATAATAATGACAATAATAATAATTGGATAATTTGTAGAGCGCCGTTTTGTAAAAACCCACCTCAGGGGCGCCAGGTGTTGTGCAATCGCGATTGTGTTATAAAGTTGTGTTGATTTAAACGTGATTTCGTATACAGTTCGAACTAGATTGCTTGTCTTAAAAACATGAAAATAATAAAAATAATGATTGCGTTTTTTAAAGCAGAGTGAATGTACTTAAAGGCAGGAAGTGTTTAATCGGGCTAAGTTATTGATTTGGCGAGATGGCATTCTATCCACGGAGACCGAAAACCAGAGAATCAAATAGATTATTAACTGTGGGTTCGAATCCTAACAGATTAGGGAGGTACAATTTTATTTACAGGAATATTTAATTACCCTTTTATAAGCGTAGGGAGGAGGTCGAAAATTAAAGTGATTTAGCTATATAGTGTAACCAGGTAAGTTTCACACGAGGATTTGGAGGTGACTAACAGGGTGAGTTTTTTTATATTATTTATTAAATTTCAGAGGACCCTTTTAATAATAGGATACAACCGAGGTACAGGAACCGAGTTTGCAACGCCTGCAACCCAAATAATCTTCCCATAAGAAGGGATACGCTAGACGCATTGTCAATCAGCTGTGAGCGAGAGACGAGTCAACGACCTTTTCATATATAGGACAAGACGCAGGTACAGTCAGTCAAAGGGGAAGTTTTGCTAGCGTGTGCCGTCCCGAATTGAAAGCGTTCGGATGCAACCAGACGGAACAAAATGAAAACTTTTCTTCTGTTATTTGACTTTTCTAATTTAATACTTTTCATCTATTGTTTGACTTTCTAAGTTACGAATTGGGATGCACAAAAACAAATCTAAAGTCGGAAGAGGGAAATGGTAATCTCCGAAATAAAACTACCAACCGAACAACTTTTCTCAACAGGTACCTTTCGAGAGGTAGGCAGCCTCTTTAAATTAAATGCAAAAAAATCAAACCAATTATCCGTTTATACCTTACCTGAGAGGATAGGTATTCAGTAGGAGTTACCCATACCTAATACACGAGGATGCTAGTAACCTCATAAAATAAATACTGGAACCAAATATTAAAATACAGACAGTCCTCATCCCAAATTTGGCATATCGAGTAGACCTTACATATATCTCACATGATAATTGGCTGAATGGGTAGGCACACAACCTATCGTTAATAAGCGGGCAAAATGTCGACAAGATCGTCGTGTGTTATATATGTATTGACCTAGAAAGGGATGTAAATCCCCGACGACGTGGGAGTTACAATGTTTTCTAGAGGTGGCTCGTAACTTAGGACCTTACGTGTCACACTTTCGCGACTAGATTCGTGACAAGGGATGTCATGGCTTTCCCCTTCTACACTCAGTAAAGTAGGTTATCCTGGAGGTGTTTGAGATTGGGGCAATTCTGAAATTGGTGATGAGACCTGGTTTTCTTTATTCTGGCGTGAAGGTTGCCGATTTGGAACAAGGGGAGACCCGGCCGGTTGTGATATCCAGACACGCAGATATCGATCGCCTTGCTCAAATTATCATCCATCAGTTTTGTTTGGTAAGAGGAGGAGTCAATCTTAGCTTGAAAAAAATTCATTTCCTTTCCTCTCCTTCCCCTCCCAAAAAATATACATGGATGGCGCCGACAACTAACACCATAAACTTATCGTATGTATATCACATATATAAAATCTAACACTTTATTATATTCACATTACCCTACGATAGGTAGAATCGAGTAGCTAGTGGGGGGAGAGCAGGCGACTTAGAAGATAAGGTTTATAAAATGGTTTTAAAACACAGCAGTAATGAATTCAACTCACTCTATCTCAAAAGAACCAAGGGATACCACACATATATAGATAACTAGGTTTCTAAACCGAGAAACAAAAACCCAACACAACGTTCGGTGAAGCCTTTTTATACTGAACCGTCACGTGAAATGAGTACGTTCAAGGTCGTACGTCACGTAGACAAACTAGGATGTACACACTTGAAGGGGTGTGTAATAAAGAGAGAGGCAAGGGATTGAAAGACGGCAGGGAGGACCTTCCTACCCCGGATATATACATAACCAAAGCCTTATGGAAAAGTTACCTATGGGACTTAAAGGAAAATCTATCGTAGAAAGAAGAGAAGAAGGAGAAGTTTGAAGTAGAAAGGGCAGATCATTTCATCTGATGCCGCAAACCAGGAGAGATAGATATAAAAGCTGGCTTGAGTTCATTACTGTTGTTGAGAAAAAAAATGGATTTCATAAACCTTATTAATTCACATTAACAGCAAAAGAAATGGTACCTATCGTCAAAAATGATAACAGAGACATCGTACTTCAAAGGCAAAATAGAATAAACAGACAGACCCGGAAAACATTGAATTCATTGTGACGACAAAAAACATCTAAAATGTTCATAAACAACGAAGCCAAAGGATAAACAAACATCGAAATCGGATTAATTATAACACAAGAATAAGATAGCTGGGACAAATCTAAAATAAACATTGCATCGGATATCGTGAAGTATATGGCATATTTTATACCATTGATATTAGAATAACTGTAAACAATTATTGTTTATTCCAGATCTAAAAGGCAGAGAATGTTTAAGTCATAAATAACACAGACGGACAAAAAACCATCGGATCACAGCCGAGGACACAAAATAAAAACAAATCAACATGGAAATAAATAACACTCGAATATAATACAAATAACGCATTGAGATGAAAAAACACAAAGTTAAGTCAAGCACTATTATGTAATAAACAAAACTCGGAGTTTAAAATTCGAAAATAAACAAGTGTTACATGACATATTGAATTTCTACCCATAGAGACACAAAAACACTTGAAAAAGCTGAGGGCGGGAAAAAACTCACCAGCAGAACAAGCCGATAATCACGGGAACCAAAAAATAAACAGATGCTAGGTTAGAAACGAAGAACAGGGGCGCTCAACATTTTGGAAGAATTAAAATAAAATTTAAAATAAAAATAAAAAATAAATACAGAGGTATTCGAGAAATGTAAATTACCTATAGTTATTTCTAATCCCATCGACTAACACGAGGAAGCGAGATTACCCGCTGGGCTTAGAACTAAAGGGAGGCTGTGATGTTTTGGACACTCACATAAAATAAACGAAACGAACGTGCTCAAAAAAAAATTTGTTTAGACAACGACGGGAGATTTATGGACAGACAGGCCTGGAGTAAACACATTCACACGGGACAGGGCGCAGGGACGGGCAGTCAGTTCTTGAACGTGGGTACGTTGGGAGCTCCAAGAAATGAATTCAAATCAGAAGTGTTGTGTGAAATTGCAGTTGATTAGTGAATTCAAATAGTGTTAGAAAGCTTTGTTGTATATTGAATTAAAGTGAAATATTATTGAACTAGTGTTTGTGTGAAGTGAAAGTGGTTCGACTCAGTGGGAAAACAATTAATAATAATGACAATAATAATAATTGGATAATTTGTAGAGCGCCGTTTTGTAAAAACCCACCTCAGGGGCGCCAGGTGTTGTGCAATCGCGATTGTGTTATAAAGTTGTGTTGATTTAAACGTGATTTCGTATACAGTTCGAACTAGATTGCTTGTCTTAAAAACATGAAAATAATAAAAATAATGATTGCGTTTTTTAAAGCAGAGTGAATGTACTTAAAGGCAGGAAGTGTTTAATCGGGCTAAGTTATTGATTTGGCGAGATGGCATTCTATCCACGGAGACCGAAAACCAGAGAATCAAATAGATTATTAACTGTGGGTTCGAATCCTAACAGATTAGGGAGGTACAATTTTATTTACAGGAATATTTAATTACCCTTTTATAAGCGTAGGGAGGAGGTCGAAAATTAAAGTGATTTAGCTATATAGTGTAACCAGGTAAGTTTCACACGAGGATTTGGAGGTGACTAACAGGGTGAGTTTTTTTATATTATTTATTAAATTTCAGAGGACCCTTTTAATAATAGGATACAACCGAAGTACAGGAACCGAGTTTGCAACGCCTGCAACCCAAATAATCTTCCCATAAGAAGGGATACGCTAGACGCATTGTCAATCAGCTGTGAGCGAGAGACGAGTCAACGACCTTTTCATATATAGGACAAGACGCAGGTACAGTCAGTCAAAGGGGAAGTTTTGCTAGCGTGTGCCGTCCCGAATTGAAAGCGTTCGGATGCAACCAGACGGAACAAAATGAAAACTTTTCTTCTGTTATTTGACTTTTCTAATTTAATACTTTTCATCTATTGTTTGACTTTCTAAGTTACGAATTGGGATGCACAAAAACAAATCTAAAGTCGGAAGAGGGAGATGGTAATCTCCGAAATAAAACTACCAACCGAACAACTTTTCTCAACAGGTACCTTTCGAGAGGTAGGCAGCCTCTTTAAATTAAATACAAAAAAAACAAACCAATTATCCGTTTATACCTTACCTGAGAGGATAGGTATTCAGTAGGAGTTACCCATACCTAATACACGAGGATGCTAGTAACCTCATAAAATAAATACTGGAACCAAATATTAAAATACAGACAGTCCTCATCCCAAATTTGGCATATCGAGTAGACCTTACATATATCTCACATGATAATTGGCTGAATGGGTAGGCACACAACCTATCGTTAATAAGCGGGCAAAATGTCGACAAGATCGTCGTGTGTTATATATGTATTGACCTAGAAAGGGATGTAAATCCCCGACGACGTGGGAGTTACAATGTTTTCTAGAGGTGGCTCGTAACTTAGGACCTTACGTGTCACACTTTCGCGACTAGATTCGTGACAAGGGATGTCATGGCTTTCCCCTTCTACACTCAGTAAAGTAGGTTATCCTGGAGGTGTTTGAGATTGGGGCAATTCTGAAATTGGTGATGAGACCTGGTTTTCTTTATTCTGGCGTGAAGGTTGCCGATTTGGAACAAGGGGAGACCCGGCCGGTTGTGATATCCAGACACGCAGATATCGATCGCCTTGCTCAAATTATCATCCATCAGTTTTGTTTGGTAAGAGGAGGAGTCAATCTTAGCTTGAAAAAAATTCATTTCCTTTCCTCTCCTTCCCCTCCCAAAAAATATACATGGATGGCGCCGACAACTAACACCATAAACTTATCGTATGTATATCACATATATAAAATCTAACACTTTATTATATTCACATTACCCTACGATAGGTAGAATCGAGTAGCTAGTGGGGGGAGAGCAGGCGACTTAGAAGATAAGGTTTATAAAATGGTTTTAAAACACAGCAGTAATGAATTCAACTCACTCTATCTCAAAAGAACCAAGGGATACCACACATATATAGATAACTAGGTTTCTAAACCGAGAAACAAAAACCCAACACAACGTTCGGTGAAGCCTTTTTATACTGAACCGTCACGTGAAATGAGTACGTTCAAGGTCGTACGTCACGTAGACAAACTAGGATGTACACACTTGAAGGGGTGTGTAATAAAGAGAGAGGCAAGGGATTGAAAGACGGCAGGGAGGACCTTCCTACCCCGGATATATACATAACCAAAGCCTTATGGAAAAGTTACCTATGGGACTTAAAGGAAAATCTATCGTAGAAAGAAGAGAAGAAGGAGAAGTTTGAAGTAGAAAGGGCAGATCATTTCAAAGTAAAAGAGATTAAGCCCGAAAATCTCGTATGTAAGCACAACAACGGTAATACTTCCCGAGCGCTTAGCATTTATCAAGCTCAGGACAGATTATGTTTCAGAAGAAAGTTCCCAGCTTCGGTGAGCCGGGCACATGATTAGTTTTTGCTGCTAACTGCTATTCCCAAAGGCTTCATATTTTCATCTAACCTGACTCCCGTCTTAACTTCGTCCCTGACTCTTCACAAAGTGGTCCACCTCCCGATTACAGCATCTTGCTTAAGATGACAAAATGTTGGTATACACAGGGGAGATAGATTTGTTTCCCCTCCCTGTATTCTAAATATGAAACGGTTTTCTCTCTCGGAATTTAAAAGTGACCCAGGAGATTAAAAAACACCCATTTAAGCTTTTAACTGTTTAGACACAGCAGAAGCTGTGATTGTTCAGCTCTAAAAGGACGTCATTGTTTCAAAAGAATATCTTTGTTTTGGCTTCCTTTGTCAATTTATAAGAAAAGATTTTTATTTAACAAAACACAAAAGTTTTAAGCGAAACCGATTTAAAACAGTAGAACAATGTGGACTTTCGATCGATAATAGGATCAAAATTCGTTTAAAGCGGTTTTTGTTTAGTAATTAACTTGTTTTGTTGACCGAGTACAACGAAATGCTGTTTAACTCGACCTTTTTTCATTTCATCTGTCTGTAAATTTGTTTGTATGCTCCCTATCCATATCAAAATCGTGATAGTGTTGGATACTGCTTTTTTATCCCGCCAGATTTCGCATAAGCATGGATCTTTCTACGAGATATCAAATCGGAATAATCAATAGTATGGTATCTAGGTACATGACTGAAGTCGCAAGTCTGAAAAGCGAATTGTCTTTGAGGTTGTGACGTTTCTGTGGACAAAAATTATAATTCAATACTGAAAAAAAATACTAACTAACTAACTAACCATCACGCCGTTTCCCCGCAGGGGTAGGCAGAGAGGACGGACCGCCAAACAACTTGGTCTTGGCACACACTTCTTGCCTCATTCACATTCATACATCGTCTCATACATACTCTTCTATTGTTCTGACTCTTGACATGGCCCGACTCAAGTATCTGATTCACTTTGTCGTGCCATGTCTTCCTCGGGGGTCCCCAACTTCTGCTACCATTCACATTTGCATCGTATATTCTCCTTACACTCCTTTCTTCGCTCATTTACTCTACATGCCCAAACCATCGAAGCGTCCCTTTCTTGATCTTACTCATTACGCTTACATCAGCCTTGCACTCTTTACGGATATCCACATTCCTCACACGATCATACATGGTTTTACCGCACATACGCCTCAGGGATCTCATTTCAACAGCATTCAATCTACTTTCATCCTTTCTTTGCCAGTTCCATGCCTCGCTTCCATACATCAGGGTAGGTACCAGCACTCCATTGTGGACTGCTAACTTCGCTTCTTTGGACATTTTGTTGTTAGCGCCAACTGCGTTCAGTCCTCCAATGGAGTTACCTGCATTTACTCTTCTTTCAATATCTCTGTCAGCCTTCCCATCTCTCGTAAACATGCTTTCTTAATACACAAATTCATCCACCTGCTCCAAGTACAAAAAAAATACAGAAAATATAATGCGGTTTATATATTTTATGTAGTAATGTTTCTAAATATTTATTATTTCAGAAGAAATAATAAAGTTATTTCAAATTAAGATTTATAATTAAGGAAGTGGGTGTTTTAGTACCGCATACTTTCAAATCTTACGATTCAGAAGAAATTTTAGTTAATTAGGAAATTAATTAACAGAATTTCACAGAACTACACAGTTCATCATTTTACTTAAAAATAATTTCTGCTTTAAAAATACTCAACTGAGAAACGACGCAATTTCACTTTGCTAGGCGGGTTTGGGTACAACCACCGGGAAACCATTGGATAACCAACACCTCTGCCATAGATCACCCCAAGTGGATCGCTGCGTTTGGCGATTTAGCAGGGGTGACCGGGTTCATGAGGTGAGGTGTGTTCAGGATACACCTCTTCACGAGCTGCGACACTGATCCCTAGATTCCTACCCATCCCTCATACCTCTTTCCTTCCTACAACTACCTTTCCTTCCTTTCCTTGAAAAGATCCATCTATATCATTCCAAAAGATGACATGACGGCTATGACGGAAATTATTTTCCTCATGGCTTCCTGTGTGGGGTTAATTTAAAAAAAAGATTTCACACTCGACGTCTAGATTAAAATGAATATACCTATGTTAAGAAAGTCGATCCGATCAAACTTATTTTCCAAATATCTGACTTGCCCTTGTCTTCTGCCTATTGCACTTAATGACGAGTTACGTCTAACCTAATTGGCAATGCTCATAACTCAGTTATGATAACTGGAACAAAACTTGATATTGAATACAATGGCGGTTCTATAGTTTTGGTATCTCGTAAAGAGTTTTAAAATTGCGCAACTCAACAGTAAAATAAACTTTCTGGCTTTCGGCGCATTGTGAACATGGCTGCACTGTTGGCCAATAAAAGGTCAACAAAATGTTGTTTTCCGGTGGGAACGAGGAAAATGCCGGAAATCTGGCCGTCTAACATTACCAAATAATACTTGCGCGTTTTTGGAATACGAATTACGTGCAATAAAACGACCGGATTCGGTTAACTTTTTGAACTGCATCACGATGCACTGCCAAATTGTCGTAGGAATTTGTTCATTTGGGTAACCAATTGCGTACCAAAAATAACATTCAACCTGTTTTACTAGCCAATTAACAAATAATATGTTATTTTTGTGAAAAATATTCAGGTTTTAATTTTGGTATTAAAGGGAAAAATTTAATTTTGATACTTCTAAAAAATAACGTTCAATCTAATGCAACAATGTTATGGGATAATAAACTCTGTGTCTTTCAATAGAACCCATTATCGTAAAACATTGATATTTCGGAAAGAAGCTTGTTTTTTTTTATTTACACATATTTCAATAATTCGAAGAGTCCCATAAATTTCCTTTTAGTAGTTTGACTAACGGTTGGTGCTTTATTATCAAAGTTGTGTTATTACAAGTTTACAGCTTAAGTTTTTTTTTGTGTTTCTTTATTAATTAAAATTAAAACGATTACAGTTTTTTGTTTCTACAGCCACCATACCAGGCACATGCCCGTATTATTGTAGCCAGTACTTAGATAAAATCAACAAAAAAATAAATAAAACATAAATGACAACCTTAAATCCTTACCACAAAAAAATATATTATAATTCTCTTAAATAATTACATCTACAAGAAATAAGACATAAAAATAACATCTCTTGATAGCAAGCTTTCTTTTCGGGATCACATAACTGCAATCGTTAATAAATCCCTCAAACTACTTAGTTTCATCACTAGAATCACTTCGGACTACAAAAACGTAAATACCCTTAGAACTCTTTACTGCTCCTCGGTTTGCCCCTATCTTGAATATGCTTGTGTTATCTGGTCTCCTTTTTATGTTATCCACATTCGACGCATTGAATCAGTTCAACATCGGTTCTTAAGAGGGATTGCTAGGAGGCTAGTATTAGAAAAAGGCAAATACTCATATGATGAAATTGAACTAACTCTAAACATCTCTCCTTTGGAAGTCCGTCGGGAAAGAAATGACCTTATTTGCTTCTCCAAAATTATAAATGGTATTATTGATTCTCCTACTCTACTGTTATTCATTCCCTGCAATATCCCCTCGCACAGACTCAGAAATAATTAACTGCTGACAAATTATGGATATTATTCACCACTGTCCAGAATTTGTAGATTGGTCAACTCAAGTCGAAATCTTAACTATTTTGGGATAAGTCTGAATGATTTTTGTCAGTCGCTAAACAAGTGACGGAATATTTTAAGTGTCCTGTGGTCCTGACCCACAGCATAGTCTTGACTTGATTAGACTAGTCACTTTATTTTATTTTATTATATCTGCCTTATGTCTTTGCTTTCACGTAACTTTATCTACTCCTGTATTTTTCATTTTACTGTATTCGTGTTATTATTTTGCAATTTGGACGATGTCCGTTAATAAATAAATAAACATTAAATCTTTATAAGTAAAAAGATATTTCATTAAAATCTGATTCCAACAATTTCTTAGAGCTAGTCAAGTCTTTAATAAATTCAACCGTTATTGTCATACAATTTTTAATTTCAGCGGAAAACGTAATATTTACACTACTGGGAATCATGTAATCTTTTGTTCTTTATCCATATTCATCTGCGTGCCTATGTACAATATTTATTGGTCCTTCATTGAAATTGAAATGAGTTGCTTTTGTACCTATAAGGTTATTAATGCGCGTAGTTATAATTTTTTACCAAGAAATTGATTTTATTGAAAGAATTGTGAGAATACTAGAAGTATGGAATATTATGCCTGTTCGTACCTATAAATTTTTATGACTTATTCGCTGATTGATATTTAATTTACTGAATAGTCCCTAACCCAAAAATCAATTCCTTATGATAGATTCAGCTAATGATAAATAAATTATTCAAAGTGTACTGATTGGAACAATGGATTTTAATTTAAAAAATCTATAGACACATTTTTGTGAGAATACCACACAAGAGTCCCAACTGCTCCCAACCGTCTAGAGCCAGTAAAACAATGGCATCCCTAATTGGTGTATGTTGTTAGGCTAAAGGTAGTGGGGAGGGAAAGGGTATTTTAATTCAATTCAATTTATTTATTAATTTTAAAAACGTTACAAAACTTTTAATTTCAATTCGTTTTTAAATAAATTTGCCATGGAAAATTCTTGCATAAACATAGATGGTCGGTATATCAACTATACTAATAAAAAACAGAGCTTGTTTTTTAAAGGCAGCTTCATTGCTAAAAATGTCAATATCAGAATTTATTTTGTTCAAATTCTCTCCATACTGGCATGAACATTCGCAAGTTAGTTCTGCAGGCCGGAAGATAGAACAGACTATATTGTCGGTGATGGAGGTAACCGTCGGGAACATAGAAATGAATGCTCTCCATGATAACCGAGCTTTCAAACCATCCTCCAATCAGTCTGAAGAAATGTGTAGCAATGTGTACATACAAGAAAATTAAAAATAAATAAAGTATTAATATTTTTTGCTGAATATCAAAATAATAATTTATGATGATGTCGATATCAGGGTGTATTATTTTTATATTCATCTATAGATTTCCGAAAAAACACAGAGCGGGTTTTGTAAGTTGACGGCTCCTTGAGGATCGCCTGAAAATAACTAATTCTTAGTGGTTGATTCATAGATATCGTTTTCAAATGTTATGAATAGGTTCATTAGGTCTTCAAAAATTACTTCAGATAATAAATTAATACTTTCTTGCACAACCTAACTACATCTCGGTTTCAAAAATTACGAAATATCCTGACAAAATAGAACGAATCTTTTAACTATCAATCTTTTTAGTCACCCCATAATCCTTCTTATTACAGATGTTGAAAACCAAATGTACTTCTATTAGTAGAGATTGAATATTTTAAAGTTTGTCCTCGTCTATAAATCAAACTAAAAGTTCAAGGAAAATCCCACAAACAGTGGTTGAATCAAAGGGTAAAAGTTCAAGCTTTGTTAAGAATGACCAAACTAGCGTCTCACGGGAACTGTTTGTAGACATTCATCATTGTATCTATGCAAACTGTTTACCCGACCTCTTTCTGTGTCCCGGGATATTAAACTTTGGTCGTACAACATTTAACATTTCATCCGCTGTAATTATTAAAAAAAGCCTTTTCTGACAAACTTTTGAAATAATGCAATGGTAACGGAAGCTTTTAAGCCTTGCTGCTATCTCATTAAACGTTTTCCGCTATTATTTTTAGCTGCATACAAATTTATGTTTGTGCAAGGCATGTTGTAGAATAAATTATGACGTGTTATAAGGCATGTAAACATTATTTAACTTGACACAAATACAGAATGATGAAGTCATCTGATGTAGAACGGAACACGTGTCACTTTGTACTTATATTTTTTAACGATAATTTTTGTTTCAATTCAATTAACTTGATAACGCATAATTACAATAGACTATTTAATTGTCTGTATCACTGGGAAAGTAAGAAGTATATAAATGATGTGATAAGCTTCAACTAAGTAATTCGTGTTTTCTTTGTTAACAGAAGCTTTTAAAAAGATAACAGAAATAATGTAAGTTTAATACTTTAACTGAGAATAATAATAAAAATATAAGAAAAAAAATTAAATAAAATAAATTTAAGAACAATAATAATTAACGAATAACAATAAATTTAAAGATATTACTTTAAACTTTCTATTGACGTTGGGTAAAATGTATGTTTCGAAGTTTAATAATCCACACTATCAGACCATATTCTAATAATTACTCCACTTTAGTGACAAAATAACCGAATGTGTCCAGCGCTCGGCAATTCTGAGCATTAGTTTTGGAAATTTATCTCCCTCATTAAAAAACCATTTGTAGTTTATTCCATATTTTTAAGGTTTATGAAAAAAACATTAAAAAATATATTTTTAAAAATACGTGAATCAACGTTTTATGTCTTTTAAAATTGCCGTACTTATTTGGGTCAACATTGAATATGTTGTATTTCAGATACAAATATATATGTCAAGACTTTTTAATCGTAAACGGCTATTCTAAAAAATATTTAATTGAATTTGCTTCAACTTGGGTTCGCGAACTGTCAAAATTGAATTCACTAAATTAGGATATAAAATACTTTCATCACACAAAACTGGTATTGTATATCAAAAATTATTGTTGGTACATCATTTTAAAGTTTATTATACCACCATAAATATAAAAGTCAACCGTTCGCAACCGAAAAATCATTTCACATTAACCACCCTAGCGATTGGTGTTGATTTAATTATTACCAATCCTCAAAATATTAATATGGACATATGTGCACTGCTTTCTGTTGTTTAAAGCCATCATCTAGATTTCACTATTTATTTCATATTTTTAGGTTGTATACATTTGACACATTATGGCAAGTTCAAGACATTTTTCAATTTGTTAGTTAGTAGTAAGTTTCTACATATGTAAATATATATGTCATTACGCCTAGTCTTGCGACTAATATACGAGGGTGGTCTGAAAAGTTTCCGATCTCAACGTAAAGATGGAGGTACTCGTCAATAAAAGCTAGTTAATGTAGCTGTCCATATTTTGACAGTTATTCACCAAAGTTTCAGCCATTTTGGACGCGCGGTTTTTAGTTGACAGTCGTTTGAGTGGGTCGATGTGTGTGTTTTTGTGAAAATGGAAAAAATTGAGTATCGAGCTGTTATTAAATTTTTGTTGTTGAAAGGCAATACGCCTCCGCAATTCAAAGATGAGTTGGATTCTGTGTATGCAAACTCTGCAACATCATTTACAGTGAAATTTTGGGCAGCCGAATTTAAACGTGGCCGTAAGAGCTTGGGAGACGATGAACGTTCTGGACGTCCAAAAACTGCAACTACTGACGATAACATTGCTAAACTTCACCAAATAGTGTTAGACGACCGCCAAATTAAAGTGAGAGAGATAGCAGAGGTTATGAAAATGTCCAAAGAACGTGTCTGTCACATATTAAATCAAGATTTACACATGAGAGAGCTGTTCGCGCGTTGGGTGCCGCGTTTGCTCACGTTAGACCAAAAACGTGTACAAATGAACATTTCCAACGCTCTGTTGGCGGTTTAGGCGCAATAAATCCGAGTTTTGGCGCCGATTACTTACTGTAGATGAAACTTGAATACAACACACGCCCGAAACAAAAATACAGTCAAAACAGTAGACTGCAAAGAGAAAAACGGCTCAAAAAAAAAAACAAAAACTGTTTTATCGGCTGGGAGAGTAATGGCGACTATTTTTTGGGATAGTCATGGAGTTATCTTAATTAATTATAGTGTAAATAAAGATAGTATTAGGGCCTATAAAGACAGTACTAGGCCTATAAAGATAGTTACAAGCTTTATTCGTAAGTCACTAGATATAGATCTTAGATGTAAGTCACTAGTTTTATGTCAGTAGTTCTAGTATAAATTATTTAAAAAATATATTTGTACAGCGCCCTTGTAATGATTTTTCACGAAAACGGCGCTATATAAGTTAGCCAAATATTATTATGGCGAAATTCAAATAATTTGGCTGTGTTTAGTGATCAGCTATGAATAGCCAGATAAGGTTAGGTAGTAACCCAACATTCATCTTCTCTCCATTTCGTTCTCTTCCTAACTTCCTTGAATTTTACAATTTTTAGTATCGTTTTTTGAAATAGTATAACTGTTGTATCCACCCACACCCCTTAAAAATATTTCAAATAGCCGAATTCCACAAAAGTTTTTGTTTAAGCCCAATAACAGGAAAGGGACGGAACGCGACATCGCCGGATCTAGTAACATTTACATTTAATACATTTTGGGATAACAGCATCCGTTCGTAAACTCACCTATTCAATTTGATGGCTTTTACATTTCAAAACTTTGCCATTCAGGTTCCCTTATGAATTTAATGTTTAAAGAGGGCTATTACCACGTGTGCGAGCTTAACTGTGTAGCAAATATTAACTTTTTGATCCCGCTCTACAAACTACACCACATTGGTATATTCAACAGATAATGGAAACAGAGGTATTTTCAATTTGGGAGGCGGGTATGGATACCAGCGCTCCGGGAACCATGTACTGGATAACGAACACATATGTCGATTCGCTACGTTTGATGAATTAACAGCGTGTGCTCAAGTCTTGGCGGCAGATGCGCCTACCCACCAACTAGGCGGAGGGCTACGTAGGTAAAAGCCGGTTCATGGAGACCCTTTGACATTTCCAGCTATCTCTATCGACCCATCGTCTTGCATCGAACTGGGAGGGATGTATTCATACGTCCATTACTCCTGGACACACTTACCCCTAGCTTTCTATAACTTCCCTCACCTTTTTCCCTCCCTAAACTTCCTCTCCCTAAAAAAGCCTACACACTTTATCCTCAAATATGACGTAGGTTCTGAGAGAAATTAGTTTTCTCAGGGCCTCTTGTGTAGGGTTAACGTCAAGAAATGGGGCAACCATTGAATCATTAGTAATACAAAGCAGCGCGCATAAAAGTATATAAAATGTAACATCGTCCACAACGTCTACGTCATAGGTCACCCCAAGTGGTTTGCTACGTTTGGTGACTAAGCAGAGGTGCCCGGGTTCATGGGGTGAGGTTTGTCTAGATCTTGGCAGGCCAGATCGAGAGAGGGGTGGTCGAGGGGTAAGGCTCTCGAATAGCAATCCAAATCGCGGGTGCGCATGAAATTTTTATTTCCGAAGGAAAAAAATATATTGGATATAACATTAACATTTGGATATACATTATATTGTGACGTCAAATAAAAAACACACTTTGTAATACACAACTTTTATTGAATTAATAACTGACAGCCAACCAGGTTTCGCTTATCTCAAGCCAATCATGGCTATTACATTAACTAAACCTAAATTTTATTCGATTGATTTGTGTTATTTGACAATTTAATATTTAAAATAATGTACGGTATATTTGAAGCTCCTTCCAGAGTGGAATATACTATCAGTATAGTCCTGGTGTGAGACCACCATTCAGAATTGAAACGTGGCTTGAAATGACTTTAGCCGTGTTTAGTGACCAGATCTGAAAAGCCAGGTGCTTTTTAACTTTCCCTATATCTTTCTACTTCCCACTATCACACTCAGCCTCCCAAAAAAACCCAATTGGGGATGCCATAGTTTCACTAGCTTAATATGGTTGGGAGCAGTTGGGACTCTTGTGCGGTATTCACATAAATAAAATATGTTTAATGGGTACAGATAAATAATTTTAATGCTACTTTTGCTTCTGTAGTGGTGTACTCAATGACTGTAAAAATAATTTAATCATCAATCATCAAAATCAAAAATCAACTCTGAAACGTGCCACAAATATCCTAAATGTTATTTTAAACGAGTAATTGGTTTTTGCCAATACCGTACTCTTTTTTAGCCTAAGGTAAAATCCTTGAGAATCTTTTACGCGTGTTGAATTATTTTTGTCTTCTTTACAGCGCTCCAATTTCGCCTGTCATTTTATTGGCTTCCTTGTTTTCCCACAGAGGGCCACCATAAAAAAATAATACCTCCTCTGTTAGGATATATTATTTAGTTCGATGTTCAGGTTTTTTATAACTCATCACAGTCGATTTTCACGATGGAGATATTTGCTCACTTTTTATAGGAGACCCGTGTTTTTATGGCGTCGTTAAGTGCAGCAAGTATGATGTCGATTCTCTGATTACACTTCCTCTTTAGATAAAATCATATCAAACATAACTATTTTAGTACTTACCTACTTAATAACTATACTTCGGGTCGACTATATGTATTATTATTATGAGTAAATATTTTAACTCTGTCGTAATGTCAAGGAACGCACTTTAAATAAGTCAGGGTTTAATCAATTTTATATAAGGACCTATGTTGTGATAGCGGACCGTCACAAGGTCAAAGTGTCGTCTCTGGTTATTGAAGCTCTAAAAAATTTGAAAAAGATGAAATTTTATTCCCTGGTTTTTACTAGTGTTGGCCTCATTACACACGAGGCCACTTTGGCACTTTTTTAAGACAATTTACTTAGAGTTAGCACACGATCTTACGCGACGCATGAAAGTTTAGCTCTAAAACTACGAAATTGAGAGCATTACAATTGGCGTACTTTTTTAATCCCACTTTGAGAATTTTACAGCTAGTCGATATGTATTATAACGTCATTGCGTAATATGTACATTTTAAAAGCAACATTTCTCTCACGTAAAATATTGTGAGGTAAAGGAATGCTCTAACATCACCCATTTTAATCATACTAGATAATAATGCGGAAAGGAAAGAACACGTAAGTAGAAAACGTTACTCAAAATCACGCGCATGCGTACTGCGTATACCGGCCGTAATAACGCAGGACCCACAGTCTTAGAGACGTATTACTATCGTATTCAGATGGAGATCACGGACTTTGTTTACAATTTATTTTGACAAATATCAATAAGTCACGCAATGAAAATTTAATAAAGCAGTAATACCCATTGGCAGCACAATCAGAGGAATATTTTTAATCGAAATATCGATTTACCAAAGCAAATACGGAACGCATAATCAAATTGGCCAAATTTCAAGGGATTCAGAGAAACACAAGTTAACAACAAAACACGAAATGCGAAAATGACCGTGTTTTTGAGGATTGAAAAAAAGTGGTGCAAGTCTGAAAAAATCTTGCTCGAATATTATTTTAACCAGAGCAGTATACGGTCCTCTTCACCGTATGGCTACTACTTCACTGTAGTAGGGAATCTTTATAAGCAAGACTGTAAATATATATCTATGCAAAATATATAAATATATGCAACCTTATTTCACCATGCACCATTTCGTCCCTTTTCCACAAAGTCCAATATCTATTTTAATTATTCCTGCTTATAAATTAAAAAAAAAACTTTATTTCAAATACCCATTTTAATAGATATATCATAATATCTGCGATATTTTTTATGTTTTTAATATGAAGTTGGGAAACTGTTTTTACCTCTCCTGAAAAAAAAAGTTCATATAGATCATTCTTCCGAGAAGGTATTCAATTGTAAAATAACCTTATGGTACAATTTTTAATAATTATTCTTTCACTAGCCACGCATTGTTTAAGTTCTGGGAAGGAATAAGGGGTGAGTAGAAATCTGTGTGTCCAGAAGTGAAGGACGTGTTAATCCAGTTCTCCTACTACAGTGCAAGGCAATGAATTGGTAAATTTTTGCTGGAGAGGTCTTTAGAGGTCATCGTAATTATATAATAATGAAACACTTCCACTTTTTTAATATTATAAATCGATTTGACTATTGTTATCTGTATTGATTTGTGTCATTAAAATAGTGCTAAAACTAAGTGCATCGTTATTATTCATATTTTCTCGATTCTTCCCGAGTAAAAGATACTTTCAGTACCACCTTGGCGAGAAAATACCGATCAGAATGGAGCTGTTACTTGAAATGGTTATAGCCATGTTTAGTAACAAGACCTGAATTGCCAGGCACTTTTCTCTTTCCATCTCTTCGTCATCACATTTTATTTCAACCTCAAAGATATCATTTGTGGATTTCATACATAGCTCCATTGGCTCCATGAAGTTTGAACGGTTGTGTAGAATCACATAAAATAAAATAATTGCCTTTATGTAAGTGTTCAATGTTGCGAAAATATTAAAGTTTTCTATCGAATCGAAAAAACGAAGATATGCCTTATTTATTTCACTATGTTAGCGAGATGAATAACGAATATACACAAAACAAATTTTATATTCGAGTTGAGTATGTCATATAATCGTCCATAATCTTGCCGTTTTTACAGAACCTACTCTTAAGGGAGTTCTAGGCATTACATACTAAATGACATATACATTATTTGTGATAGCATTTTCTTCAAGTTTCTTTGTAGGCGGTGGGTAAGAGATATATTAATGTAGTCATTATATAATAGTACATAACCCGTCCGCAGTAACGCAAACCAAGGAAAGGATGAGAACTAGAGCGGCCACCAAAGTCAATTTGAAACCGCATCTTTTAGCGGCTCAATCCCCAAAACGCACGCCACGGAACCACACGTTCCAATATCTGAGCCCTAATCAAAAACCGCTCCTAATACGGAAGATTGGATCAACGTTAAACGCAGACAACGCACAGTGAAGAACCTAACTGTCGATAACTCCGATAAGTATTCGAGTGTGAAAGTATTAAGTATTTCCAAGAATAAAGAATATTATTGTATCTAGAATACTTAAGGACACAACAGTTGAAGAGATCCGGGCACATCTGGAGAAAAACGAGAAAGCAAAAAGTGAAATTCAAAAATACATCGCACATTCTCAAGAATACGAGGCTTTCCGTATAGCTGTAATCGAGGATCTATACGAAAAACTTTTACATGAAGATGTATGGCCTCGAGAAGTACCGGTAAGACATTATCGATGCTTAAAACCATAACAAAATCCAGTTGATAATAATCAAAACCGGACCAAACTGAACAAAAATGCCGCCGCAAAATGACTAGAGAACTCCCTAAAATTGAATTACCTCCCTTACACAATTTTTTACCAAAATGTTAGCAGATTAAGATCCAAAACCGATGATTTCCTAAAAAGTGTATTAATACAGAACAACGATCATTACTATCAGAGACATGGCTTAACGATAGCATTTACAATGGTCAACTCTTCGATCAACGGTATGACTTCTTCAGAAAGGACAGAACCTCGGGATATTTAAGGGGAGGATAAGTACTGCTAGTCGCAAGACGTGACCGCGCAACCCGAACCCAGACACTTACCTATCTGGAAATTAAAGACAAAAATATGTGGATAAATACATGCCTAAATGATTTTGGAGTTATTTACATACGTGTTGTGTACATTCCACCGGCATCGCCAAATAAATCATATACCGATATTTTTGATAAGGTTACTGAGAATTTCAATTTTTTAATCAATAAAAAGATTGTTATAATAGGCGACTTCAATCTGAAATCGAGTAACAAAGCACCGAAAGTGATTTCATATATTTTATAAATCTTTTCCAAATGGAACAAAGCAACTTTATTATAAATGTGAAGAGAGGCGCGCTGAACATTGTAATCAGCAACTTTAATTTAAAAGTATACAAATCCTTATTCTCACTAGTTAAAGAAGATGCTTATCATCCATCTTTATGTATAGAGATTTCACCGAACAAAAACACAACCAATTGTTAAACACGAAACTTCTGTAATAATATTGATAATAGTGTCATGCGAGGATGGAACTTCGAACATGGTGATTTTAAAGCACTTTATTGCCATTTACAATCTCATGACTGGCAACCTGTGAAGGACATAAATAATGTTTATTTAGCGAGAAACTTTTTCTATTCCATAATTTATAAATATTTTGATATGAGCTTCAAAATTAAGCGCACTCCGAGGAATAGTAGAAAATATACTAAATGGTTTTCTGGTGAGGTTGTTAGCAAAATAAAACTGAAATTCAAACATGCAAAAACTGGAAGAAAACTGGAATGGTGAGTGAACGGGTAATGTTTTGTCTACTTAGAACAAAAATAAAACGCAGTTTTGGATTAGCACATGTGCAATATATTAATTCTATTGAAAAAAATATCAAATATGATCCGAAATTTTTCTGAAAGTATATTTCGTCCAGAAGAAGTGATTGCGGGTTTGTTGACCATGTTACTACGAATAATCAATCTTTCTCAGAAGCAGATATTCCAGAAGCATTTGCAGACTATTTCAAATCAATTTATAGTAAGGAAGCTAAGGACTTGAAATCTTTTGTACCTGGAAAAATTACGCCAATAATAATTAGAATGTTGATGTTCAAAATATCACAAACACTGACATCATCGCTGCTGTTAAAAAATTAAAATCCAAAACTTCTTTTGGACCGGATCCTATTTTGTCATTTCTGCTTTGAGTCCTTATATTATACCTCTCGCGTATATTTATAGCCTATCACTTAACTCCGGAATATTTACAGACCTGTGGAAAATCTTTAAAGCTACACCGTTACATAAAACTGGTGATAAGGCTTCAGTTTCTAATTACTGACCAGAGGCGATTCTATCCTCTCCAGCCAAGTTGTTTGAACTAATAATTCATAAATGCATTTATACACAAGTTGAACACTTTATAATTGACCAGAAACACGGTTTTAGATTTGGCAGATCTCCTGTGTCTAATCTAATGGTTTTTACGGAGCACATATCTCAAGCTCTTGATAGTAATAATCAAGTAGATGTATCATACAACGACTTTGCAAAAGCCTTTGATTCAGTAGATCCACTTATTCTCCTAAATAAACTCGACCAATTTGGATTTTCAACGAAACTTCTGTGTATATAAGTTATTTTATAAGTAAGTTATATGTAAGTTATTTTTCAAATAGACAACAATACGTAATTTATGGTATTTTCCACTTTTCCAACTTCATCACAAACTGTGAAGTTCCACAGCGGTCGATTCTTGGACCCTTACTTTTCTCACTATTTACCAATGACATTTACCATTGCATAAAATTCTCTAAGTTTCTCTTATTACATGAAACTATTCCTTTTAATAAAATCTTTGGAAAATTGCTTGCAGCTTGTTACGAACTGGGGTTTGCGGACTCTACGATTGGAGCCAGAGCCGGATTTTTAGCTTCAGTAGGTAGAATCATGGGACTCTAATTATTTAGCTCAGGTTTGGGTCGGCAGGTTATGGCTTTACACGGAGAACATTCAACAATTCAAGACTCCACTCCCTAGTAAAATGAAACAACTATATGGGAATGATTAATGAATGTATTTACAGGTAAACAGGCACATAGAGAAACACAAAATAGGGACACAATATACATCCTAAATTATTCCTGGCTGATTGAATTGAACGAATCTCTTTCTCATATTGGCTCCGTCTTTCAGAAGTGTTTAACAGATATTAAAAGAAGACACACAATAGGGCAAAGGTTTGGTGTACAATTACATGAGATGTCCCGGAGAATGCAGGAGTTGCGAGGCCAGCGAGGTGTTACTTCCAGACATCGTAGAGTGCAAACCAAGGTAGTAATCGTCTACACGCGCAAAATGTGCGCGTGCTAGGCTATGGTGATGTTGCGGAACCGGGGGCCGGCGTTCAGCATCCGAGACCTGTTTTGGAGTTGTAAACCGCACGTGTGGTCGAGCCCAGAGCTAGAATTGCAGTGTGTGATGGCGGGCGGCCACTAAAACCGTTGGGGTTTTGGCATTGGTGCGCAGTAATGCATGCGCACCATTCTGCACCGCCTAGTTCTGCGTTGAATTTAGTTTCGCGGGGTTTTTAAAATGCGTATGAGAGATTTGTTTCGTGACAAGCTAAAAATTGATATAAATTGTATCGTCGAATGGAGTCATACCAATAAATTAGGATTTAATATTAAGAAATGCTCCATTATGTGCTACACCATGGCAAACAAAAAGATTAACTATAATGACAAAATGTCTTATTCATCTCTTCAGCACACTATTATTTCAAGAAATTTGATACGCTTTTTACATTTCACGTCCACATAGAAACGATATGCAACAAAGCTTTCAGAATGCTAGAATTTTTGCTAAACAACTCCAGACATTTTTGCAGCTCGGCCATGATTCGTGTGCTATACTATAGTTTAATACGAAGCATTTTGGAAAGTGGTTCTGTAATATGTGGATCAATGGATTAAACTTACTTTCAAATGATATAGAAAATTCTAAATAATTTTCTGAGATATTTATATCTTAGAGATTTCAGATATTATCTCTGGTTATATCCATCAGCCTTTTTGTCCGGCATGCTGGGTATATAAGGAAAACTGCTTTGCTGACAACACCATATAAACTTCTAAACGGTAGAATCTGTATTCCCGATAGAATAGAAAAATTTGAGTTTTATCTCCCCGACAATTACACAAGAGCGCGCAGACACAGAACCTTTGTCGTTCCAAAATGCAAAACTAACTTAGTAATGGCGCTCGGAAAAATTATTCTGTTACTAAATTACCTGTCCCCTGATACATATATTTTCCAATTAAATATTCAACAGTTCAATTATTACTTAATTAAAGATTTTTACTTAATAAAATAAAATAGAATTTATATGTATTTTTGGTTATGTATAACTGTAAATTTGCATTTAAAATGAATAAATAAGAGCACGAGTGTTAAATTCTATCTACCGAAGTAAGTAGATACCTATATATATATATATATATATATAACATCATATCTTGCAAAACTTTAAGCTACTATGATTAGAAAACTTTTATCTTTTATATTTGTTGCACTTATTTCTTGGTGGAGTAGTGTGTCCGCTACTTTTATGGGTATATTTAGATCGAATTTATAGCTAAATTAAAAAAAAAACTCAATGTGTACAGTTCTTTCAACGTAATATTTAAATAGACATTCACCACACACTAAACAACTTAATTGTTTTGTAAGGTTAAATAAGGTTTTTTCAGGACGGAGATAGCATGACAGTCGTACCCAAATGATTACAACTACAGCCGATCCCTAGAGAGGGAACTCAATTTCAGTGACTTCCCTCGTGAGGATAAGACATAGTCTCTGATATAGAGCTGGGTCAATCGATCGTTTTACACGACCCGGGTCACTTACGACCCACTTGCGTCGTGAACGGTTCGTGGATTTACGGGCGCTTCCCAAGTTATAGATGACCCTGAACCCAATTAACCTTCACCCGGCTACTTTCACTTTCGTTTGATGGAGGGTAGGGTACATATTCATAGTGTGATTTTTTTACCGATCAACCATCCCGTCACCGAGAACCGGTTCCAAAAGAATCTGGAAGAAGAAGCGGTTTATGTTCTATGTAGGTCTCCGGTGACTGGAAACTGAAAACAAAATTAACAGCGGTCGTTCTTTCGGGTAAATTAGTCATTGATTTCCCGTTGGTATTATTATAATGCATTTGAAAATGTATCGGGAGATATCTGACAGCGGAAATTAGTGACATCTAACGCCTCAAATCAAATCTTCCGTTCACACACACTAAACTCTTAGCTGCGTGAATTTATCAAATGTCCCGCAATGATATCTTCTATCTCATTAGCGCCATAAAATAAAAGAGATGGCACTGTGTAGCCTAGTAAAGACAGTTTCGGTCATTGCAGTGAAGGAGACAACACCATGTTTGAAAGAGATGGTTTAAAATGTGTGGATTGGTTTTGCATATTGCACGTATTTCGCGTGAAACAATTTACCATAAAATATAATTTAACTCTCGAATGTAAATGAATATGGATAATACAAACGTTTATCAAAATATCAAAAAAAAAAATTAGTTGCACATATTATTTTTTCAAATTACTTTCCATTTCAGGACCTCTAGAACTGCCTCTGACCACAATAGTATATTTTAGATATCAGAAATCTACCATTTCTATTAAGTATAGAAAGTTTGTTTGTTGCGCGAAAGTGATTCGAGACGTAATGCTCGGTTAATAAAATTCATGCATCTTCTATTCTATCTTCTATGGTCGCTCGAGAGTAGGTCGCGATAACCGGGTGCAGACAATCTATGAGCGTTTGCCTCGCCACACCGGCACCCGGGTTGCGAGAGTAAGTCACGAGAGTGGGTCGCGAGAGTAGATCACGAGAGTAAATCGCAAGAAAAGGTCGCGAGAGTGGATTGAGAGACCCGGGTGCTGACGAAAAAATTACCCGCTCGCTCTTTGAATGCTCGTGACCGGCTTTTAATGAACAGGTTATTCACGATCGACCTATGACTATTCTGATAGAATAGACGCATGTCCTGCAAGATTTTCATTGTAATTATCTTAAGATAGTTAAAAACTCGTAGTATTTGACGAACCAAAGCTTTAATTGAATACTCGCATTCTTAAGTATATTTCATTCCAAGAAGTTAATTAAACAGTACATTACAATTTTTAAATAGATAATTAATTATTTATACATAAAGGAAATTGTATTCATTATTGACAACCGCACTTGAATGAACATTAGCTACCTATAATTAAATTAAGATTAATCAAAGTAGCTTTGTGATTTTCATAGTGAAATGTCGGAAATCAATAAAAAAAGTGCTCGAAAATGCTCGTTATTATCTTATGCCCCGTTCAGACAGAGCAATTATAGTTGAACGACTTTTATTTAACGACAAAAAATGAACAAAATATCGTTCAGACTTTTCAATTTAACTCGAACCGATATTATTAATCAAGATGGTGTCAAGTGAATTTATCACTGCGTGAGTCCTTTTCATTTCGGACCTATTACGGAACGAACTTAAGAATATGAAAAAGCGCAAAAAACTTTGTATGTGGGGTAGAAAATGGATTATAAGGAGAAACGAAATGGGTGCTTCTAACAATATATTGAGAGAGATGGCGTTAGAAGATACCGAAGGCTATCACAATCATTTGCGAATTTCGGAAGAACGATTTTATGTACTGTTGTCTAACATTAAAAAAAAACCCAAAAACAGGACACAGTTATGCGCGCGGCTGTCCCGGCAAAAACTAAGTTACAAATTACGCTAAGATACCTGGTAACGGGAATCTTTTTCAAGTCTGGCATATGCACAGAGTATTAAAAAATACGATATAATTGTTTATAAAAGATGTGTTCGTTGCAATAGTTGTAATATCTTTATTTAATTTCCAAAAATCAACCAGTTTACTTCTTCTTTTTCTTGCCTTCAGAAGGCGAAACAGCTGTCTTTCGTAGTAAAACTACACAGCAGAATTAGTTCATAAATTAACCGTTTTTTTATAAATTGAATAATAGTATCAATGGATATATAAAAGCAAAATGGAGTTCTTCAAATGACTTGATAATTTTTTTTTTTTTATTATATTCTATTTTTAGCATATTGATTGCACAAAAGACTAAATACTACTACCACTTCATAAACAAACTCGCGTCCAAGCGAGAGTCAAATTGTGGAAAATATTTTAAGCCGACATGACAGAAACTCATAGCATCTTCTACTGGATGTTAAGGTGTCAATTAATTTGTTTGACTTATTTCTGACCAACTCACACTGAAAAAAAATATAAGTGTGATTTATATCTCGACCGGTCGGTGACTGAGTTGGCATCGCGACTGGGTCCCACCTAGGCGTGGTGTGATCTATTTATCGGCTGGCTAAGTCCTCCATCACGACACACGCAACATTTCCCGCTTACTGTGATGGTAGTAGGAGATTTTCAAATATTGTCAGGTTATTCATAACCTGGGAAGGTTTGTCTTACAGTAAAAAGAAAAAAATAAAAAATAGTATTATACCTTACGACTCCCACGTCCCAGACAGGCTTATGGAATTGATTAACTTTTCGAGAAAGATAGTGAATTGTTGCCATACAAATAAAGTAATATTAAAGAATAGATTAGGAATGTAAATACAAAGGAAAATTTGAAATCAAACATCGAATAGAAATGGGAAATCATTCATTGTTATTGACAGCCATATCAAATTTAAATTAGATTTTTTATTTCCATTACTCAATGTTCACAACAGTCAATTTTGAATTTTATACGAGGGTAAGCGGACATAGCAAAGAAGGATAAAAATACAAATGATTTCCATAATTTATTACATACGTCATACTTTATTTTATTGTCTTATTTTGTGATTTTTTAAATAATTTGTTTTCGTAAGGGAAATTTGAAATTTTTAACAGAAAAAAATGGTTTCTTTTTGTTGATAATCTTTAAAGCATTTTCCTACAAAAAATAGTTATTAAATCAAAAAAACTTTTATTTTTAAGTTTGTGGTGGAATGTGGCAATTTGTGCACAGATAAATAGTAATAACATATATAAATTTGCGGAGCAAACACAATTGAACGAAACTAAAACTTATATAAACATTGCAAATTTGACTAAATAATAATTATATATATTAACTATGAAGTAGAAAATTGTGAATAACCTCAAAATTTTGAAATGACATTTTTTGTTAATTAATTTTGGGTTTACCCAATTGCGAATATTTTCAGTTCATGACCCATCCTGTGGTATAAAAATACAAAAATAGTGGCATAAAGAATAACAGAAAAAAGGCAAAATTTACGATTGATTTTTTGTATTAAACAAATACGTGTTTGGTGTTAGTTTTTCGTATTATTATTTATTATATTTGTTTAAAGTAATAATGCAGTACAAAGCATATAATACGAACTGAAAAACAGTCGCAATGAACGAAGAGAATAATACAAATTAGCTACACCCAAATAAAGAAACGACAGATCGGACAAAAACATCCGTCGGCGAAATGATGATTTCTGAGCAAGGTTTTGATGAAATATACGATTTATGCAAAATCATAAGTTTTTCTAGTTATAGTTTAGTCCAGCTCTGATGAATGTAGGGCTATATTCAGATGTAGTTGAAGTAAAATAACACATAGCTGCGCTAGATAAATGTTATTTTATTGGTTTTCATATTTTAACTAGTCAGATATTAGTTTTTAGTTGGGCAAATTGCTTGTTCTTAGGGGAAAAATCCTCGAGAAAATTCCAAATTGATTTTTTTGTTGTTTTTTATTAAAACTTTCGGCTAGGTGTGTCATTAATGGGTAACTATGTATAATTTTGAGTGAAATTTTTCAGACTCCCCTCTACACAAGCCAATCAGCCATTTTGTTATTATTGAACCGATGTTGGACACTTGGCATGTTTTAATGTTTAATTTTGGGAGGATTTTATTATATAATTACAAGGCAAGATGTGTCTACGTATTTTGATACTTTGCCGTATTGCTCCTAGGAACCATGAGATCCTTTCTTATATAACTTCTTATAATATATTTATGATCCATTTTATTAAGATTTTATAGGTTTTTGTGGACGTGGATAATGACTATTTTTAATGTTGTCTAGTCAAAAATCGACGATTTTAATTTTTTGAAGAGCTTATCGTTATCTGGAATCGAATATAGGTAGTACGATAATATTTAAATAGTTCCATAATAGTGAATTTATCTGGAATCGAATGTAATACGATAATATTTAAATAGTTCCAAAACCGTAAAGTTATCTGGAATCTAACGTATTACGATAATATTAAAGAGTTCCAAAACAATGAATTTATCTGAAACCGAATGTTATACGATAATATTTTCTTCGCAATCTGCATTTAAATAGTTTGCTAAGAGAAATACATTGCTAAATATATATAGACTCTATCGAGGGGTTTATAGTAACGGTACAAAGGTGACCCCAAAGTAACCAACATGATCTAAATTTTCTCCCTTTCAGTTCTGACTTAGTATGATTACAGAAGTGGGCACATGTTAGTTTTGATAATAGGGTAGACGCTATCATATTATTATGTTGAGTCAGGTTAAATTTGGGTTGGGTTCACGATAACTATTAAACCTCTGCAATGTCATTACGTTTTCGCGGTGGTCATTATTATGTTGTTTGTGAACCAGAACAATCACAATAAGCATTTGCACGGTAGTTCGCATCAATTATCCCCTTACGTACTGTTGACAAATTCCTTTCATATTGGCGCGGAAATACATCACTAGTCCAATGTTGTTCATATAAACAGCCACAAAATATAACACATCATTGTGTAGCCGTTTTCACACAAAACTTAATTTTGAATTTCAGGCCAAAAGACTCGTCACTAAACCAAATTGCAAAATTTATTTTTAATTAAAATGTAAAGCAAATGTCTAGTTAGGATATGAGTTATTTTATTTATTTATATTTTAAATAATAAAATATAGGCCATTAAAGAATTTGACTTTCAATTATTTGAGTGGATTATTTTGAATTTTAAAAATAATATACAGTTTGTTTGAGTATTTTGGGCTCAAATACAAAAATTAGTTTAATTTGAAGAAAGTCTCGCAGCCGTTCTCCTGAATTTACTAATGAAAAAACCCAACAAATTATCGTTTTCATAATTAACAATTATGAACGCATTCAACATTTTCACTATTTTGTTCTGCAAACTTAAGGCAAAATGGTTCGGTAAATACCCTAATAGTCTTTATATTCAGTTTCTGATGAAGACTAATAAAAATATTATCTTTCTTATAGCCAATGCTTCGTTAACCACAGTTCGTTTATTTTGTCTCTATTGTCATGTTGTCTTGTGTAGGTACTGCTAGCACAACCTTTACTTATTAATCTTTTTGTCTCCTTTAAACACGTATAACCCAATATATTGTTGGAAAGATTACACTTAGAACTCGCCAAGTTACTTTAAATGAAAAAAAGAAAAATAATATGAAAACATGTCGTAGCGATAACAAATACTATAAGTAAGTATACACTAAAGACAACAATATTACATGAACATGCAAGAGATGACATCGTTACGTTGGTACAACCAGAAAAATTGATAGGGAATGGAGCAAAATAAAATATACAAAAGTCATGGGGGACAGTTTTAATACTTTGTGACATGCGTCAAAAGATAGTTGCTAAACTGTGACGTTGAAAATGTCAAAGGTCAATGCAAATCGTTGATTGGCGCATGTCCTGGTGAAGTCCTCGCTTTCGGAGCATAAGAAAGTACATGGGATCTCCCACCATAAGAATACTTTTAAGACACGTATGACTTAACTCCTTAACTCCTACTCTGTTTAAGGAGCTAAACGTCACAAAGTTCATAAAACTGGGAAGACTTCGGTGGCTAGGTCATGTGGAGAGAATGACCGAGCATCAAGAACCAAAGTCCCTGCTGAGCTCAAGACCGATAGGAAGAAGGAGCCTGGGAAGGCCAAGGTTAAGATGGAGCGACAACGTCCTCAAAGATTTGTCTGCCTTGGAGCTTTAAAACTGGAGAGAGCTGGCGCGGGACCGAGATGAGTGGAGAAAGACTCTTGAGGAGGCCAAGACCCACCAGGGGTTGTAGAGCCAAAAGTGATGATGATGATCACTTAACTCCTTTCAATATAACTGGATTAGTATAGTTACCAATATCAATTAAAAAAAATGTTTACCTTAAAAAATATATTTTTCAAAGTATTGAAATCAGGCCGACGACGGATTTACATTTTAAATCTGAGATTGTGTGTTGGTACTTATTAGATTATTTTATATAATATTTATAATGGCAAAACGTATGAGATAATTTTTCGAATAAAAACTATGCTTTATAAATAAAAAACATTAAAAATATAAATTATAACCTAAACAGTGTTCAATGATGTATTTAGTTTATCCGTTACTAATAGTTACAACCAGTTGAACATGCTTTTTTTGTTTGAAAGTTGGAAAGATTCCAAAGACATTCCTACTATTAAAGAAATTAAAACCTTGTACGTAGGTATAAACTTTAATAAACATAAACATTTTAAAAATATAAGGATGAGAATAAGGGCTCTTGTTGATGGGCGATTTTTTGCGAAACGGGTGTCCTTGTTCACGATTAGTTTTCAAAACATAGATACTCCCGATGTCTACGATCAAACGAGTGAGAATACACGTTCCTTATATCTACAAGTAAATTCAATATAATTTCTTTCTTTATCAGATAATGTCTCAAAATTTTCATGTAAAATTGAGCAGATATCCCCCCCCCCCCCATGGGGTTAATTTGAACTGCTTATTTTATAATTCTCCGTGGTTCCCATAGTACTGGTTTATTTTCCACTAAAGTAATTATTTGCTCCTTATCAATATTCTGATTCATTTTTATTTTCAAATAACGTTACAAAATGAAATATTTGGGGGCGAAAACGTCTGTCCGTCCAGTGTCGTTAACATGTTCGTATAGGCTGGCGATGTCCGCTGCACACCGTGATGGACGACGTTCCGCCGAGGGACGACGGTTGAGCAGTCGCTAGTCGGTGCGAATACTGCCAACGGGTGGATGTCCGTTGCATGAACAAACATTCATACATGACTTATACAACACAACAACGGGCACCGACAGCGGTGACCTATGTTCCAAATGCTTTTAAAAACTTGATCAGTAAGGTGTTATACTTTAGCCTCCCATTTCCGGGGATATTATTTACAGAAATGTATATTATCTTCGTAAAATTATTCTAAAATTTAATAATTCTTATAAATTTGTGTTCCAAGTAATTTTCCCAGTAGTAATAATAATCATTCATTAGATTTAGGAAATGAAATTAAAAGAATTCGGCATTCTCAGACTATAAAAATATTACAATTTGTTATTTCGGCTACCAATTTAGGCGTATTAGATCTAGCAAAGAATTTAAAAATAAAAATGCAAAATACAGTAATTTAAAATATATGTAGGATAACGCGAGATTTTTTAAATATTAATATTGAGGGATCAGTAGGATTTATAGGTCCAATTAGAAGTTCTACCAAGCCGAACCCTCTGATATGAAAATATCTGGAGTCGGTGAATTATTTTCCGATTTCATCTCTGGTGATTTGACTTGTTGTTCTTGTATTGTTTTGTATTTATTATGCTTATATAATGCACTTGCGTAATGGGGATTGACTAGATGATCATTTGTGGAAAAGTGTGTGGAAGGGTTTAGTTTTTCCTGTGGGGAAGATTTAACCCGGACATAGAGTCGGAAGAAATTATTATTGTGGTTTGGAAAGGTATAAAGAGCGGGTGTTTCAAAGCCCGTTGAATTGAATGCGCAATTATTAATATGAAGGTTTCATATAAACATTCATGAATTATAATGTTTTAATGTGTGCTTACGGTTTTATGTTGGCAAACAATTCTCCGTTTTAGGACCACTGCGCCGAAAACAGCACCTATGCTCCTCTCGGTTCGGTAATCGAAAGAGCGAACTGGCTCTAGTATTAACGGTCATTGCGTTCTATTCCCAGCACTTTTCCCTTAAGCTCTCGAATTCCGAATTTCTACCGACCTATAACATATTTCTCTTGTTTTTACATTTTAAGTTCCTAATGTTGTTTTTAAAGATAAGATCTGAACATTTGTAATGAGGAGACGATAATTATATGAATTTCCCTCGAGGGAAATAAATTGCAAAAGAGGCTCCTATAATAATGAAAAATAATTATTTTTCTATTATTTAACATGTTACATGTATTAATAAAATCACATTGTATCTTCAAATTGTCTATCAAACTTAAACATTTTTGTAGAGATTTTTTTCTCTATTTTTTGAGTCGTGTTTTATTAAATGTTCTATAAATTTTGGCTTATTAATATATTCGCACTCGCTCTAACATTTGTATTTAGATATCTCCCTTTCCAACCATCTTTTTTTTTTAAACGCTTACTACGGAGCCTTAAACTACCAGTTTTCGAAATTTATCAATTTGGAAAAAGAACGTATCAAAAACCAACAATTCTTAAAAAAGATGTGGTATTGAAATAATGATTATAATGAGAGATGTTGTCTGATCCGTACTAAAACGGGGAAAGCAAGTGCAGAGTGTATTCAAGGAGAGACTGGGCCTGCAATAGACTAAGGCCACAAGAAAAACGCATTACGAACGGGAGACCAGAATAAGAAAATAAGTACTCGCCTGAAATATCCATAAAAATTGAAAATATCTTTTGAGTAAAAATAATGCCGCCGAACCGGAATTGAACCCACACCTTCTGATATATTGGTGTATAACCGTTATGGAGAACATAAAAAATAAATAAATTAATATCCAGTCAGGTGCTCTGGACCACTGAGCTACCTCACCTCATTCCCAACAAGCCAAATAATGCAATTTGTACTAGTACTTCAATCAACAATTAATGTTTATTATTTTTTTTCCACGTGTAAGCAACCAACGAGTAATTATTGATGATAATAATTTGCATGCTTTGTGCTATGCATAAAAAACCTAGTCTTATAAACGTTCGATAAAGATAATAAATCAACCGGTTATTTAGATCTTTCATAACAATATATTGCTCCCGCCTTACTAATAAACACGCGTTTTAAATTTTACACAACTGGCGAATAAACATTATCCATACATTAATGATCGTTTGTCAGTTGGGTAAAACTAAAAACACTTTTATTAGTAAGGCTGTTCAAGTCTATGGGATTTGGTTATTACACCAACAGCTCTACTAATAAACGATTGTGCATCAGAGGCCCTGAACCGAGAATCATGCATAGGAGTAAATCCCGATAACTTGTCCAAAAAATGTGTTTCCAGATTTTTATTATTTAATAAATCAAAACCTCCTCTGAAATCGTGAAATTTGTTATAAGCTACATAAATATTCACCTCACCATAGAACATATAATATTATTATATTTCATGGAATCTTATTGGTATTTCTGATTTTAAACTTTCATCGGGCAGGTAGATAACATGAAAAACAAAAGCATAAAAAAGTCAAAGTTAGTCACTCAGTTAGTCAAAAGTAATTTATATTAAATATACGGATTTCTTGTATAATAAAGTGGATGCAACAGATTAAAGCTAGCCACTAGTCAAAGTAAGGCAGTGAAATTTCTAAAATCAATGCAAATCAGATAACTATTTAGTCAAAGTTAGCAAAGTCAAAGGAAGACAATAATCAAAGTAAGGCTTATTGAATAATAAAATGGATTCAACATATTTCTAAAATCAAATAAGATAACTATTTAGTAAAATTATCAATTGTTTTTGTGTTTAATTCGTATAACTAAATATAGGTAAATTTAAAACATTGTTATAAAGTTCTGCAGGTATTTTGGTTTTATTATTGTTGGCAATGGACAGTTTGAAAATGGCCTTGAAAGCCGAAACAGCTGTAACAATAAAACAACCAAAATACCAGCAGAACTAAATGATAATAATCTTAAATTTGATTTATATTAAATAAAAAATAGATATATTTAGTCAAAGTAAGCCACCTAGTCAAAGTTAGCCATCTAGTCAAAGTTAGCCATCTAGTCAATGCGAAGCTTGTTTGAATAATTAGTGGATATAACAGATTTTCTAAAAGCAAATCATACAACTACCTAGTCAATGTTAGCTATCCATAAAGTTGATGCAGCAGATGAAATGTCAAACGGTCGAGTTAAAATAGGATTATTACTAAAAATTGCACTTTTAATCACGTGTAGGTAAAGGTATTCACAAAGCAAAAACATGCTGTAATGAGGATACTAGCCAGATTTGCAAATTGCAAAAGGTAGAAGGCGGTTTAGTTTAGTGCTGTGGCAGTGAGTTTATGGTGTATGTAGTAGGTATGTGAATAAAACAACACACCCGACGGTCTTTGGGTTGCGTCTTTTGTGGTTCCTTTGTAAACTAGTCTACCTTATTAGTGCACGTGATTCCTAGCCGAAGAGTCGCCTTCTTACACAAAATACGCGATTCATGAAGTGTTTTATCTTAGTGGTTTTTCCCGCGCGCCACTGAGAGCTCGGCTATACTCAATGTTTTAGAGATTTTGAGTAGATATGCAACGAAGCTATCAGAGGAAGACTTTATTACTTCTTATATGAAGGCTGGGAAAACAATATAATTAAACGACGAAAGGGCCGTTTTTTTTGGTAGACGGGGTTTGAACTTTACGATGTCCACATTTGAATATACAAGGTATACATTATTAAGTGATTGAATTTAAATAATTTTATTAAACAACTTACATTTCAGCACATGTTAAATGCTCCAAAATAACACAGCTTTGCAAATATTTCTACATTTACTCCAAATGATTTGCCTCAGTGCTTGTGAAATCTTTGTGTAAGGTCTTTTGAAGAGAGGAAGGAGTGAACATAGGTTCGATGATAGGAGAAAGGAAACACAGAGGCTGGAAAATTGTTCAACAGCTGACCTGTTTAACTCAAGAACGAGTCGTAGAAAACGATCCATTCTTATGTGACAAACGCCAACCGTGTATAATTTTTGAGTCCGCATTATGCAAGCACCGATGCCGAAGGGATCAATATCGTGAGTCGTGTGTTTGATTCTGTCAGTATATAACTGACGCCTGTGCTCTAAAAATTACAGTAGGGGAATCTATCAAACCAGTCAAGAGTTATTTTCAAGAACCTTGGGGCTCCAAACCAGAGGTGGGTGCAAAATTTAACAGGGGCGCCCCTTGCGGTTTGTACAACGACGGCTGTTGTGTACTAAGTAGTAAAGTGTGTACTAGTGTGTAAAGAAACTGCGGGCCCTGTACTAACCCCTGTAATTTTTAAATTTGATGAATTCTTCAAATACTGTGAACCGACTGACCCATTGAGTTACATCAAGCATATCAATGAAAACTGTTTATTTTACATATATATTGATTTCTAAGCGAGTCCCAACCGTCTCGATCAAGTGAGAATATCGCATTCCCAATCGGGGTATGTTGTGAGGCTAAAAGTAGTGTGGAGGGGAAGGAGATGAGGCAGATGAAGGTGGGGAAATACCTGACTATTCAGATCTGGTCACTTCATGTCAGGTGAAGTCATTTCAAGAATCTCTTCGATTCTGCATGGTGGTCTTTCACCAGAGCGTCACTGAAAGTATCTAGTAATTTTCGCCAAGTTTGTTCATAACGTTTTAAATAAAATTTATAAGTAACGGAATGGAGATCATAAAAATCATAATCGTTATCACAACCATATGGAGCTAGTGAAACTATTGCATCCCAATTGGAGTTTTTTTTATGCAGAATGTTATAGTGGGGAGTGGGAAGAGAAAGTTAATAAGCACCTGGCTCTTCAGATCTGGTCACCAAACATGTCTAATGCCATTTCAAGCAACGTTTCAATTCTTAATAGTGGTCTCAAATCAGGACGATACTGAGAATTCTACCATGGAACGTGCCGCAAATATACTATAAATTATTATTAATTAATAAAATGAGAAATAATACAAATTCATCAAATAAAATTTATAACCCGCGACTTTGGGATTGCTAGTCGAAAGCTTTACTCTGATCATGGAGCCCGTCAATAAATTGTGAAATATCACAAATTATTCAAATAAAATTTAGGATTCGCCAAAACCACTCAAGAACGGAGGCCGTTAACATGTGTATATTTTAGGTAATATATTCATCACCAATGATTTTTTTCTTGTATTATGTAAATACATTGTTCGTACAGGTCCACAGAGCTTGAATAAGTAAACAAAGTTAAAAAATGGAAATCTAGAACCTACTTGAGGTAATTCCACATCCACCCTCTTTTTTCTAATCTTGATCTTAAATTTGCATCTCTTCCCCTCTTCAGCCAAAAATATTCAAGGAATCTTCTGTAACAACGCCGTTGATATTTGAAATTGCTTTGACGACATCCTCACCTTCAGACCAACGAATTTCTACTAAACGATTAAACGATAAAATACCAAATCTTTATTAAATATTAATTTGAGATGTCTGTGATGTACATTACTTATTTCTGAGTGAAATCTGGTTTAATGAACCCATTTTTTTATTTTAGTTTAATTTTAAAAACTGGAACTGACTGTATGAAAAATTCAGTCAACCTAATTTAAATGTAATATTTTATAAAATATTACATCTTCAAACTGATTTGTAAACAAATCAGACAATTCTGTGATTTTTCACACATTGCTGATAAATATGTAGGTAACTATCCACAATGTGTATTTTAACATCATTGTATTCTAGTTCTTATCAAAATGGTACAAATAACAGTTGAAACCATACGATAAAAACATTAAATTATTTTGATAAAATTAGGAGCCAGGCGTAAGACCTATCGTTGAAAAACAACATAAATAAATGAACAATGAGTTGGCACAGTGAAATAGTTTCACGGTCAAATCTTATATCTAGAGTTGAAAACATATTATTCGAAGTAATATTATGAACGTACAATTTTTCGAATAGTCATAATGACTTTTCGATGTACGCAGGAAATCCGGAAATGGCACCCGTAATAACGAACGAAAGCAATAACATTCAAGTTTGAATATTTCCATTACATTCTGCCAAGTTCCGCCGCCAACCAGTCATTACATTACCGCGAAAAACCATTAAATTTCGAAAGAAAAACAACTGTAGTAAATTAATAATATTCTTCATTTTGTTGTACAACAGCTTGTGAAGATATTAAGATTTTTATGCGTCCGAAACAAAACGAGAATAAACTTATTATGAGTATAATGTATTTCGCAAACAGATTATTTTTTATATAATTTAATGCCCATTTGAATAAGGATATAATTGAAAATGGGGAAATATGTAAAACTTAACTTCTATCTCAAATTTCCAACACCGATATAAATCTATGGATTAAAGAAAGATTTCAGTCAATCTGTTTTTTTTCTTTTGGCCGATTGTACAGATAACGAAGCATTTGAATCTGTACCTTAAACCTACATTTTCTGTAAACGACCTACTTATTAGGGTGAATCGAAACAAAACTTTTGAAAATTCGATATTTCAAGTTCAAAAAAAGATGTATCTATGGATACACAAAAAATTAGCCTGATTAAAAAATGTTTACAACAAGCAGATATAAGTTTTATATTTTTCTCGAAAAAATTTTTTTTAGTCCCTATTTCTTTGTAATGAAGAATGAATTATTTATAAAAAAATAATAAAGCCGAATTTTTTGAGGAAATAATGTAGGAAATAATAGTTTACTAAAAAAGCATGATTGTTCCCTTTAAGATATGAAATATTAGCATATAAAAAAAACTCTAAAGCAAGCTTTAGATATCTTGCACTTGTCCTAATATTGAATAATTTTAACAAATTTAGATTCTTTTCATAAGTTGATGTCAACGGTGCTAAGAACGACAAAAAGAACAGAATACAACACTGTTTTTTTTTCAGTAACAAAGTATACAATTTTTTTACACATAATATTTTTTTAATGACAAAAAATGACAGAATCAACTTGACGAGAAAAATTCTTGCGGAAGACCAAAATATTTTTCAATTCGGCAATTTTTTGTCCATGGAGACAACTTTGTTACAATTTGAAATTTTGAATTTCAAAAAAAGTATTCTGACTCTCGGTTATAATTCTCACCCAACACGCACGTAATTCATATCGTCCCAGTGGGGAAAATTTCAGATTTCACACATCGTAGAAAAATTTTGTGTTCGAAAATAAACAAAAAAATACCACAATGTATAAAGACAAAAAGACATGATTCACATTTTCATAATACGTGACGAAAATAACAAACGCTGTCAGTAATACCATCGTGCCCTTGAATCACGAAATATCAATAATTTCTTCTTTCTTCACCTTTTTGTAATAATACTATCTTGCTGTTATATGAGTATATTTCCTGGAGAAAATATCGAAACGAGTCGAGTGAGGCATGTATTTTTTTTACTACTTGTATAATAAAAAAAAAACGAAAATAAACCAGTTACTTAGAGCTTTTTGTGAAGCACAGATAAGAAGTTTTCTGTTTTATTTTTCACGTTAGGAAAATAATAATGGTAGTTTTTTTATAAAAGACTAGAAATTGCATAATTGCTTTGCGCAAGTTTAAAGCACCTATTTAGGTTTTTGAAAAAATTGAAATATTATTTTAAATTCATCAAAATCAGTAGTAATTTGGTTGCTTACCTTAAATTTTAACAATTAAAATATTTTTAGGCTTCATCTGCTGAACATCAAAATGACATGATCATGATCAATGACAGCATTCTGAAAATACTTGACTGATAAATGACGCAAGTTTAACACTCCCATAATTTGATTTATTTTACAATTGTTGTAAATGAGCAAAACATGAACATTTCGTTAAGTATTCTTTTCGTTTCGACATCCTTTCTAACTATTGTTAAAATCTGAAAACGTGTTTGAAGACACACGCACTTTTTCCAGTATTCTAAATAAAATTTTATTTTAAATAATTAAACTACATTATTGTTTTTTTGTAAAACTAATGTTTAAGACAAGATTTTTGTGCATAGCACAAAGGGTAACAATTATTTTTGTAAGCAATAATTATTAGTATAAAAATAATTAAATTACAGCTTACATATTTTCTAAAGCAATCAAAACGTTGGTACTGTTTGAAGACACACGCACTTTTTTCAATATTCTAAATAAAATTTTATTTTAAATAATTAAATTATATTATTATTTTTTTGGTAAACTAATGTTTAAGACAAGATTTTTTATGCAAAGCACAACGGGTAACAATTTTTTTTTCAAGCAATAATTATTAGTATAAAAATAATTAAATTACAGCTGACATATTTTCTAAAGCAATCAAAACTTTGGTACTGAATATTCAAATCAAAGTGACTGCATCCCACTGATACATAGAACAATTTAAAATGGTATTCAGAGTGGCTGAATCCTTGAAAATTGAATTCTAAATGCCTCAGTATAGAGCAAAGGATCCGTCATATATTTTTTACAGGCAAAATGAAGCCCTTCTAAGTATTGTTTTGAAATTTTACCGGTCATCTGTTTAACTTTGTGAAATTCAAGAATTCACATATTATTGAAATTCTTCTGAATAATTATTGAATTGAATTAATTATACAGCAAAGCTTAATTAAGCAGAAAATCTAGAAAGAAAAGGAATTCTAAATAACCGCAACTTTGTATTTTAGCCGGCAACGTCATTTTATATTGCTATTCCCACTAAATAATAAATAGTTTAATAATACGAATTACCCAGGTTGCCATACCATGTAGCATTCCATTTTTTTTTAATTTTTCGCTGTGGAAAAAAATATTTCCTCTTAAAAAGTTGTCGCGCACCCCTGCACCAGATCAGGGTCGCTTCATCTGGAGTCTTTCAGAATTCTTACTTTGAATTATACTCCGTTCTACAACGCACACTATCGCACGCATCGTAACCGATCCGATGCCGATCTGACGACGTGTGTGTGACATCCTTCCTTAAGCAGACATAAGAATAACGGGGGTTTGCTCGACGCTCCTGTTTTAATTATTTCTGATGGACGTATTACTAAAATGTTTCTAGAGAGATCCCAGCGGATGTGAGATATTTATATTTAAGTTTAATAAAAACAGGACCTTATCAATAATATATTTTATAAATATTGTAAAAGTGTTTAAAAATTTTATAATACGTTGTTAAACTGTAAAATTAGCGTTAAAGAACAGATTTTATATTTCTGGACGATGAATTAGTAACTTTTCGAGGGATCTCTCTAGAAACATTTGAGATTTTAGTAGTAAATTCATCAAAAATAATTCAAATAAACCCCACAGAAAGATCGATTTTCTAGGTTTGCTGCCTACCAAAGTTCCATCCAATACGCGCGCCGATCCGCGCGTATTGTTTTGACTCGAATTCATCACTTTGTCGTTAAGATTCCCACTTTATTTTAGTGATTTGATAGGGCAAATTCATCCGCAGGTCGCAGGATGACGCGTCGCTAATTTTTGTGAACGGCTGTTTCACTTCTGAAGTAAGATTCTGGCTTTATTTTAGGGTATTATCTCATGTTAAAGCGTGTTGAAATATACTCAGTTCATCCAAGCATGCGGCCAAATGAGTAACTAGCGACCGAACATGTATTTGAAACATATATTGTTTATTCAATATATATATATCGACAACGCCTCAGAGTACGTTGGAAAGTGTGTAAGAAGTATATACAGTCGACTCTCGTTAATTCAGACCTGCGATAATTCGAACCTCTCTATAATTCAAAGTTATCACGAGTTCCCTACGAAATCTCTTTATGTTTGAACTAAATCCATACATTTTTGTACACTTGGTAATTCAAACGAAAAAATCATTGCTATATAACAAAACGACGCGTTAATTCAAACTCATCGGCGTTCAACATTCGACAATTCAAAGTTGCAGAGAGAAAGAGGCGGAAAGATTGTTACACACACGTTAGTACAAATACAATTTTGCGACAAGTTCAAACGTGAATTGTTTTTGTTATGATTAGTTTGTGACACACACTCTAACGAATTGGTTTGTGTTATCATTCAGTTACTGTTTCTCTTTTGTTGTGTATACAGATTAAAATTTTCTGTTAGTCATGAGCCCTAGAAAGTATAAATGTTTGACGATTGCTGAAAAGAAGAAGTTAATCGTGTATATGTATGTACACGAATATACCTATAAACTTTTTTCATTGTTATAGAATAGGAGTTAATAAATAATAATTGATCAACACTTAAGAATTCGAAGTTTTATTTATATACTCTCACGAATTTCAAACCATTTGATATTTCAAACACTCGATAATTCGTAATATTTTAAGAGTCCTTCTAGTTTCGAATTATCGAGAGTCGACTGTATATCTATAATATTTTTAAGAAAAGGTAGTATCAGTTTTAGCGATTTTCTGCGAAATATACATGATAACGAAAATAATATACTCACGTTATATCAAATCACTACCGAATCTCGGCGGTGAAGCAAGTTTGATATGAAATATCTCACGGATATGTAAGTAACTTGAAACTTAACTCGGTGTGCATCGATTACCCGGAGATCCAATAAAATCTTAACTCCGGCTGGTGCAAATGAAGCGGAAACCGTAACTTACTGCCGAGATTCTGGAATTCAGATCAGCACCCGGTAACTTGGCATGGAACCAGGAATTTAAATTCTGCCGGTAGTTTGGTATTGTGCAGTATTATCATCGCACCTTAAGCATCCTCGGCAAGCTCACTGATGGGGTAAATCCTGCTATCGAAAAACTTTTTAGTTACTACCTAAATCATTGTTTCTCAACGTTTTTAGTGTCGCAAATCCCTTAAAAGCCAAAAGTATAGTTTAAAAAACTCTTATTATACGATATACGAGTATGTTAGCATTTATCAGAGTTTTACATTACTGATATTTTACTTGAAACTCTGAACCAACTTATTGAAATATTGACAACAATTCTACAGTAAGAAGTTTTAGATAGAGATTTAGATAAGATTTGAATCACGTCTATGATGGCTTTAAAAACTACAGATATTGTCTATTATAACTTGAGAATAATACACTTATATGTGTTTTAAACTTCGATCCACATATATTAAAACTTTTAATTGAAAAAAAAAACTCAACCGCCGCATTAATTAACATTTATTTTTTATTAGTTTATTACTTAGTAGGCATTACCTGTTGATTATAACTTAAAATTCATTACTTAACAAAGGATTTCTTTGAATATAGTTACTCCCAGGTTGAGAAACGATGAACTGGATAGAAACGGGGAAAAATTAACGGATTCTTCACGTATTTTGATTAGCTTTTATAGTTTAAAAGACGTGGACCTCACCCGGTGCAGTCACAGTCGTAGTGCGGTTTGACCGGCTTAATAACCTCAGCATCCCTCTTTGACTTCCGCTAACTCTCCTCCACTCTACAAAGAAGAAGATGAGTTTAGCCGCAAATGTTGTTTCCAAATATCTCACTTACGCAACTAGATTTCCATTTGTCAAATCGAGATTCCTAAATAACTTTGTGCAGCAGTTGTAGTTACGCATCTTCATTGTGCACAACTATGTACTATTTCATATTTGAACATTAATCAAGATGTTCATAAAAAACGTTTTATCTTTTATAAATTGGAAGTATGAAATATATTGTTTTATTGTGTTTGAGTTCTTTAGCCCGGTAAATCAATCTGTCAATAATCCTCGCTAGCATCACTTGTCAAACTTGAAGTCTGAATAATAAAAGCCACCTTAAACTCGACATTCCAACTAAGCTGAGCTTAAACTCAAGTTATATAACATGCCTAAATAACTATGTACTTACTGCGGCAGCTTAGCAGATTTCAAGAACCTACCGCAGACACTAGATTTTTTTACTTAGAAGCGATAACGCTATAATGTAGTAGGTATATTATCGTAAATATCAACATTTGACCATGTTCCTAAGATGAATATGAATACAATTATGCATTTTACGGAAGTCACCCAGTGAAGCTCACATTACAGATGTTTTAAAATAAAGTTGCTGTATTAAATTAAAAATTAACCAGTTATTGAGGCGCTTTGTTTGTGAAATTGCTATGTAAAAATTTCCAAAACTTTCCCTACAATTAGTAGGTACCGGGAAAACATATCACAAGTAGTTTTAGTAAATATGCATATTATATGACGCGGTTGCTTTGCAACTCCTCAACTCTCTTCAGAGAGAAAAAAATGTTTTCCCTCTGCCTATGAACACCCATTCAATTTCCCGATGCAAGTTTAAATGCCCACACCAAAGAGAGTATTGCACAATAAAACGAACTCACGGCAGCAAGTCCTACGGCAGTTTTTAGTAAGGCCTACACTATGGTTGATTTAAAAAAAGTTAGTAGGATATCACAGCTACCTTTATATGCTTTGCTTAATATGCACTTTTTCTCGGCGAACTCTAACAACCTAGGTTGTAATTGACAACTGCGAGTACGGTGAACTGTACAACCGAGCGAGGTAATTACAAAGCAAATGGTCTGTCTGTTGGTCTGTTTCAACTGACGGCGGGCGGCGACAAGGCTTTTTGTATGGATTTAAACATAATGTTTCAAATCCAAGCTCTGTTATTGGTGAAGAAGAAAAATAAGCCCATCTGCAACCAATGACCGTCACGAAAAAATACAGGTATCGGGGTTCAATAATTCCTGTAGGCATTAAATATAAGCGTCGATTTTGAGACGTACCAGACTTTTTCGGCCTTACAGACGACTCAATTTGGTCGAGCGGTTGTTTTCAATCTAATTAGGTTATATGTAAAGACAAACCGTATGGAAGTGCATTGTACGCAATAAGGTTAATATTCAACGGTTGACACACAACGGTTGAACATGGATTGAGCCAACCAAGTTGCTTGGTCTGTAAAGCCCATTGAACAGCGATTCTTCAGCTTATTTTGAGCGAAAAGTTACCTATCGGTGTAGTTGAAAACAACACCAATTTAGATTTGCAAGGCAAGTATGGGTACCGCCACCCCGAAAACGATTAATTGGATAACTAACACCTCTGCAATAGATCACTCTAGTCACTTAGCAGGGGTGCCCGGGTTCATGGGGGGGGTGAGGTTTGTCCAGGTCTCGGTGATGGATGCGTCTGCCTACTAGCTGCGTGGCGGACCAGTTCGGAATATGACGGTTGAGTGATACCATTTGATCTCTTCGGCCGGACTCTCTCGACCCAACACATTGCACTGGAGGGAAGAATTCATACGTCACTCCTGGATACACTGACTCCCAGTTACCTACCCACCCCTCATATCTCTTTCCTTCCCAGAATTTCCTCTCCTTTCTTTACTTAAAAAACCCTTCACACAGCATCTCTAAATATGAAGGTTGATGAAAAGGGAAAATATTTTCCTCAAACCCTCCTGTATGGAGTAACTGTAAAAATATTTTTTTACTACACGTCGCCCCTGCAACGATAACTTTTCGATAAAATAACAATCAACCGAATACTTGTCTTCATTGATATAATTAGCAATTCTGCGAAATTTGTCCGCTTAACTACGAAGTAAAAATGCGGAAATTGAACGAATTTCCGGGAAATTATTAATTTGTTACAGATATTATAATATTCAATAAATTTAATAGAAGCACAAAATTAAATATCTCTGAAATTCATCGTGTTTCCGATAATTAGTATTATTTTTCCAAAGTCCTCCAAAAACCTCAAAATAATTAGATAATATAAATCACATTGTGATCATTATTATTTTATCGGAATTTTCAATCTTTTATATGCTGTGTTCATTTTGATTATTCCTGATTTACAATTTTGGAGCATTTTAAATACAAAAATTAAATCATTCGACAAATAAATTGGAAAAATCAATAACATGAACTTTTCAATTCTTCCAAGAACCTACCCATTTCACACTAAATTTAAACTTAACTAAATAAAAAAAAATGTAAATATAGGGCATCTGAAATACACAGAAACCATTTCAAACTGAACAAATGTGATGAAAGTACTGAAGGGTTAACTCTCATTTGCTGTATTTTGTTAATAATTTTGTTTCTTCGATGTAACGATAGGAAAGAATTACAAACTAAAAAAAACAATTAAACTACGTGGCCAAAACTTAAGGTTAAGGAAATGGGTGAAAACCAAATTATAACGACAACACCAAAAAATTAGCTACCTACAAGCTGTGTCGCTAAGCATAATAAAGAAGAGGGAGTAAGTGGTGACCTGATGTTACTATATCGAACCCGGCCCATCAACCCAAAAATCAAGTGTCCACCAAGTTATCGACCATCTTACAAGAATGAATGATGACAGATGTTAAAAAAGCTAAAAGCGTTGCTACTTTTCGTTGGTTGTGCCTAAATACTGTAAATAAATCGTTTTATACGTAGTATGAAGTGTGCCCAAATGTCATATAAATAAGTTGTTAGTAGTTCGTAAAAGTTTATACTAGATATAAAAATGTAATTCTTTAAAACATACAAAAAAACTCTTTCTCGTACCAAAAAAATAACTTTCATAATTTGGAATTTATTTGGTGATATTTTTCGGTTTGGCCACTATTTATTTATTTATTTATTTGTTCAGACATACACAGTACAATAAGATACAGTTAATTACTTTTCGTTATTGCATAGATGTAGTACCTATTACGTATTTCCATAAAATATCATTACGTAATTTCGCCTGAGATTGTTATAAAAGGAGGAAGTGTGGGAATAGATAATAATAAATTAATTGAAAACAAGAATTATAATAAGCTCACGAATTGTACTTGAATGTTAATACATCGAAGTTTTGAAAGATATTTAATAAGTTAGTTTTGTGTGTTAGAAATGAATCATGATAGATGTCTTAATGTAGTAATTTTTCGTAATGGGTGTATGTTGTGATTGCCCGAGTAATTCATGAGTTGTTTTCTGCATTGGTATTGTTGGCTTCAATATGAAAAAGTGTAGTGTGCCTGGTACGCTTCGTTGGAACATTTAAACCAATGACGGATAGCAATTCGGGACTATCGATTTTATTATTTAGCAGATTATGTAGAAACAACAGGTCTGACAATGTGCGTCTTTTTTGTAAAGTTTACATATTATTTGTAGTTTTGTTGTATTTCTTAAGTAAATGTTTCGAAAATTTATTCTGTCTAGGTACTTTCTACTAAATATATATTTTTTTATTATTTAATAAATGTTTACATGTTACATTTTTCGACATTTTTTAACTATCATACTAGGTACCTATATGTATACCTTATATTGACGATTCCATATTGTGGAAGCATACTCCAGTGGACTTCTGACCAATAAACAAAACAACATTTCTAGACTTTTAGCACTTTTGAAAACTTTGCATATTCTTAATAAGAAACCTAGCATTCTATAGCATTTTGAAATAATGTGTTCAATGTGCTTGTCAAAAATTAATATGCTATCTAAGTAAACACCTAGATCTTTACACGTTGAAATAGGTTGTAAAGGTTTGTTGTTCAAGTTGTATGGATAGATGATTTTGTTTTTATTTCTAGTAAACGTAATCGAGTGATAGTGATATGTTTTAGGACAATAAATTTGATTCACAGTATACGCACAAATTATGATAGAATATTATTGCTGTTGTTGTTTACTTAATAAATTATAAACGATAAAATTCATGTCCAGATCTGTGTTGACGTATTTCCATTGAAATTTAATTAAATTTCCAGATCATTCAAATATGGAATAGGTAATTGGATTTTTAAACTTCATAAAGTAGATACCTACACGTTACGACATAAATTGCCCCTGATTTGAGAAAAATTTATTAAAAAATTTCAACCTCGTAATATTTTCACCATATAAATTGAATTGAGATAAAATTCGTTTTTATTTGGTTATCTACGGGGCAATTTCATACTATTGGGGGAGTTTAATGATTTATCTGACCGCAATGTTTTTTTTATACAATTTTCTTCATAAAATATTTGATAGATGGATATATTTTACAACCAGCTTGTTTCTGCTATCGTGGTACGAGAACACGCTGTCAGATGGAATGCAGGAAAACACTTCTTCTTCTTGACATATAAATTTATTAATTCACAATATAATTGCAGAGGATCTTATTTTCCTCTGCTAAAACTTAAACTGAAAGAAATGAAGGTCTAGTTTCCTTTATTCTTCAGTTTTTCCTAGGTTTACATAAACCTAGTAATTATCTCACGACTGACTGCCTAGGTACGCATGTACCTACCAGTTATTTCAACACTCGCTCCTGCGTAGGTACGTCTGTACCTACCCGTTGTAGCAACACTGCAATACTGTCTTTTTTCTGGGAGGTATCTGTATTTAAACCAAATTCTGAAGGACATTTTACCAAAATAAAGATGTTCCACCCGCTCGTTGGCAAACAACATTCTTAACATAAAATAAAATGCACTTAACTATTCTTAATGATACAGACGTGATTTAAACAATACAAATATTTTAAAGGAATTATTTTAAGGGAGATGAAACTTTATTTGGGGCTTTTATTTCTATGGGACAGGGGTGGGAAAGGTATTGGAAAATATTTTTAGGCATAATGGTTTAACTAGGGTCGTCATAAAATAGATAGCGAACAGCTCTATTTGAAAGCTGCCGCCGCTTGGAGTAAAATGTCACTAATTCTTAAATCATAAATGATACACAAACAAGACAATATCTTTATAAAAATACCAGGCCAATGAATTGTTTTATTGTAGGGTCGAATGTGCAAATGTGGGAAACTGCACTAACTTTGAAAATACGAGCTGTGGGAATGCGCCTGAAGGCAAAATTTTATTGAGCAATATGTAAACGTCGCATTCTGGAAGATACATACCTCCTCCCGTGAAGATACTTCACAAAATAGGCAAAGAATGCGACTGTTATCTTTATTAGGTACCTACTGCTTGTCTACGAAAATTACAAGTTAAATTTTTTTAAATTACTAAAATAAAAATATTTATGCTACCTACTCTTAAAACTAAAAATTCCGTGGAATATGTAAATCTTATGACTAAAAATTGTGTAGTAGGTAATGTCTTAAAACTAGAAATTCCGTAAAAAATGTAAATCTTATGACTAAAAATTGTGTAGTAGGTAATGTATTAAAACTAGAAATCCCGTAAAATGAATATATTATGACTAAATATTGTGTAGTAGGTAATGTCTTAAAACTAGAAATTCCGTAAAAAATGTATATCTTACTGACTGACTAAATGGTTGTAGTAGGTAATTTCGCATTCACCTCCACCCTTAAACCCGCCTTGAGCATGTATGTATGTAATATCTAGTATTAATTTCTTCGCACTTTCTACTGAATTTACACTATCTAAATAGTCGTTCATGTAATGTTTTGTTTTTATTGCTTCGAAGGCCTGGGGATACTGAGATAAAAATTGATCCGCGTTTTTATTTTTTACGAATTGCGCCGAACAAGGTGATGATTTTGCGCCAAAAATTATAAGAAGGGAAAAAACCGCATCACGCGCCTCTCCTTTTAACGCTTTTTGTAATCCATATAAATTTTCGCTGTCAGATACTTTTAAGAAGTCTGTGGTATGATGAAATATTGATTTGAACGCAATCCATTCAATTGGATTGCCGTTAAATGTGGGAAGATCATTAACTTTGGGCCTGGTATTATATAAAGACATTGCCTTACCAATTGATTCCGCGAGACGGTCTTCAGTTATAGCAGGTGTTGGTCCCTGGAATCGGCCCTGCGACTCTGGCCACTGTTGCCCGTCGCGTTGCTCTGCTAAGTTGAATGGCTGCTCTTATGTAGGCAGCTCCCAGCAGCTACTGCTTGGCTGCTGATGCTGCGTCGACTGCAGCTGAAGAGATTGCCCTACTAAGGGCTGCTGATGCGATGTTCCTCTGGGTGGGAGTAGCTCGTACCGCCCGCCCTGCTGCTGCTACTCCAACCGCTGTCCCAAGTGCAGCGGAAGAGCCTGCTCTGTCCGAGGCTCCAATTGCGATGGGAGAGTCTGCCCTGCCAAGGGCTGCTGCTCTGAGGATCCTTTTGGTGGGAGTAATGTGTACCGCCCACCCTTGTTCTGCTCCAACCGCTGTTCCAATTGCAGCGGATGAGCCTGTTCTACCCGAGGCTCCATTTGCGACAGGAGAGTCTGCCTGGCCAAGGGCTGCTGCTCTGAGGATCCTTTTGGTGGGAGTAATGTGTACCGCCCACCCTTGTTCTGCTCCAACCGCTGTTTCAATTGCAGCGGATGAGCCTGCTCTACCCGAGGCTCCATTTGCGACGAGAGAGTCTGCCCTGCCAAGGGCTGTTGCTGTGCAGTTCTTGTGGGCGGTTGTAGTGATAACCGCCCATCATGGAGCAGTTCCTGTTGCTGCTCCATTTGAACTCGAAGAGGCTGTTCATCGTGATCTCCAAGTTCTGATGATGAACTGTGATGTGACTGGTCCACCCAGTCATTGACTCTATCCTTGAGAGTCCGTTGCGAAGTTCTTGATGCAGCTTCTAAAACGAGCGCCGCATGTTGCTCTTCTGCTTCCAAGACTGACATTGCTGCAGCCATCTTTGCTTCGGAAGCCTTTGCTTCAGCCATCTCCGTAAGTAGGCGGGCTTTTTGTCTCGTGATGTGCACCTTGGTTGCTGAAGCTTTTATTTGAGCCTCCATCCAGCTGCTGCTGGTTCCCGCCTTGCTGCCACAGACAAATGACGTCTTTGAGTGTTTTTCCGCTTCCATGATGCTGCTGTTCTCGATGCGGCTTGAAGGACCATATGTTTCTGCTATCGTGGTACGAGAACACGCCGTCAGATGGAATGCAGGAAAACACTTCTTCTTCTTGACATATAAATTTATTAATTCACAATATAATTGCAGAGGATCTTATTTTCCTCTGCTAAAACTTAAACTGAAAGAAATAAAGGTCTAGTTTCCTTTATTCTTCAGTTTTTCCTAGGTTTACATAAACCTAGTAATAATCTCACGACTGACTGCCTAGGTACGCATGTACCTACCAGTTATTTCAACACTCGCTCCTGCGTAGGTACGTCTGTACCTACCCGTTGTAGCAACACTGCAATACTGTCTTTTTTCTGGGAGGTATCTGTATTTAAACCAAATTCTGAAGGACATTTTACCAAAATAAAGATGTTCCACCCGCTCGTTGGCAAACAACATTCTTAACATAAAATAAAATGCACTTAACTATTCTTAATGATACAGACGTGATTTAAACAATACAAATATTTTAGATGAATTATTTTAAGGGAGATGAAACTTTATTTGGGGCTTTTATTACTATGGGACAGGGGTGGGAAAGGTATTGGAAAATATTTTTAGGCATAATGGTTTAACTAGGGTCGTCATAAAATAGATAGCGAACAGCTCTATTTGAAAGCTGCCGCCGCTTGGAGTAAAATGTCACTAATTCTTAAATCATAAATGATACACAAACAAGACAATATCTTTATAAAAATACCAGGCCAATGAATTGTTTTATTGTAGGGTCGAATGTGCAAATGTGGGAAACTGCACTAACTTTGAAAATACGAACTGTGGGAATGCGCCTGAAGGCTAAATTTTATTGAGCAATATGTAAACGTCGCATTCTGGAAGATACACAGCTGAAAACCCAAGGGTTGGAAAGGGTAAACAATTTGCAATTAAATGATTTTTTTACAATACGAGTATCTTTTGATTACATATTTGTAATGCAGTTAAATTTAAATGATACTTAAAAAATATTTTTCACAAGCTTTGCTTCCGGCTTCTCCCGAGATTCAAAACGGTTTTTTTATGAAATCTTTATCTTATTGTGCCCTGAAAAATATATAATTTAGCTTAGTTATTTTTAAGCTCCATGGCTGTCAATGAAAATGGCTCTATAAAAAGTGTTATAAAGTGATGAAACAAAAACTAGGTAAAATAGGTTACATTTTTTTTTTTTTTTTATAGTGAATACCTCACAAGAGTCCCAACTGCTCCCGTCTGGAGCCAGTGAGACTATGGCATCCCCAATTGGGGGACGTTGTGAGGCTGAAGGTAAGTGGGGAAGGGAAAGAGGAAGGTGGGGAAGTACCTGGCTATTCAGATCTAGTCACTAAACACGGCTAAAGCCATTTGGAGCAACGTTTCAATAAGGAAGTTGAGTAAAAAATATTTTGACTTATAAAAAATATGTTCATGTAGATCAAAATATATCGATTCTAAATATATAGATATATTTCTATATTATTATTCTTAGAATTAGTTAAACGTTCTTGAAAAAGCATTCAATAGCAATAGACTGTATACGTTCCACGATTGGTCGAAAGAATTCTGACGTCACATGTGTCGTGATTGTACGTACAACAGATCACCTATGGTGCATCTCTTTCTATTACATGAGAGATGGTCGGTTTAGATGAGAGAGGTGTATGGGCCAAAGGCTTATTTGGGTTTGTCAAATATATGTACGTATTTTTTGTTATTATTATATGAAATGGATTTCTAAAGATACATATTCGTATAGTGCTTTATAATAATATGTTGTTTATTGCATAACTTAGAAGTTTTTATTATTATACATGTCACATAGCATGTGATACACTTCAGGCCGCCGGCCGCCCAGAAAAGTCAAACAGTGAACTGGGCTGTAAACCGTTATTTTACTATTGGTCTTTACTTTTCTGCGCGGTGGTCCTGAATTCGCGCGGGGAACGTCAACAAGTAGCGACGGCAATACCGTACAAGTACCGTACCGGGCGAGAAAAGCAAATATTCTAACTTAAAATATTAATTTAACTATGAAATCTTAATCAATTTTCTTTTTTTTAATAACATCAATTCTAATAGACGGTTAACATTGGTAAAAAAATTACTGGAATTCCTTGTTGAAGAATTACAAATTTTTCGATACAAAATGCTTATGCGACGTGGTTTTCACAGTTCGAATGACGTCACACCACACCCCGCCTCTTACCGCTCGGATTCCGCTCGTTTTGGCGGGCTTAGTAAAATTTAAACTTTGAGAATTAATTTAATTATGAAAACAAACTTTGAAAAAAAAAAAAAATACCAGTATTTAAGTTTGAATGCGAACATTGATAAAAAAAATGGACTCAATTTCCTTATTCTGAATGGTGGTCTTACACCAGGGCGATACTGGTAGTATCTTCCACTCTGGAACGTGCCGCAAATATACTATATATTATTTTAATTAATTAATTGTGAAATAACACAAATTAATCAAATAAAATTTATTTGCGCACGCCGGGTTCGAACCCGCGACCTTCGGAATGGTGGTCCAATGCGTTACCACTGGACTATGCCGGCCGTCAAACTAACACTAAACACTAGTCAAAAACTAAGTTAGTATTAAACTTAGTTTTTCTTTCATCACTTTTAATGACTCTATTTCACTTTTTAAAGGTGTGTTGAATTTTCATTTTGATGAAATATCAGGGAACCGTTTGTTATAATGTCACAACGCCAAAACCCAACGCTTGAAAAGTTTTGTTGATTCTTATAATTAGTTAGTTTGGTTGTAAGTTAACCGTAACTCTAAACTCTGTATATTTGTTTAATTAAAAACTTATGCCTGCGAAATAGTTTATGACCACATCATTATATGGTAAAAAATATGATACGGCAGCAATATAAACTGCCACTTGAATTAATTAGATCTTTTTTAATGTCAGACTTCAAAACATTCGGTCAAAATTTCAAAGTAAGATTAATTATGCAATCTTTAAGTTGTCTTTACTGTTGTTGTTTGCAAGTTACAACGCGTAAAATGTTTAGTTATATTTACTTTGCCCAACAATTATTTTTCTCGTTAACGATCATTCTCTCAAAGTAAACAACTAAGTTTGTATTTTTAAATTACTACGACCGATTCCGTGTAACAAGAAAACTTTTTTAGTCAATTTTTAAGGACAAAGTTTAATTTAACCGAAGAACAGAGTTGTTCTTCCAGATGGCGACTGGCCCAGTTAAAATACTATTTCCATTTATGAATCTATCAATAATTTTAATAACTTCACTAAAATTTATCTTCGCTTGGCCTTACTTTTATGTTAGTTTTTAAAATGAAAATTTTTTTTTTTCCAAGAGAGATTTCTAATGTATAATATATTATTCATCTTTTTGAAATAGAAGATCGATAGTCAAAGAATTCACGAAAAATTCATAAATTGTAAAGAAATAAATTAGGTGGTTAGGTATTTCCCAAGACTACTTCTCTGAGCCGCCCAAATTTTTGAAGAAATAAAAGAAGTAGTAGTAGGTTTTAGAAAATTTCCTAGCTGTTCAGATTTAGTCATTAATCACGTTTAATTTAGTTTTGAGAAACGTTTCAAGTCTGAATGGCGGTGTTTCACAGGGGTATTATTGAGAGTGTCTTCCACTTTGGAACGTGGAAAAGGATAATAAGAAAGAAAAAAAAAATTCCTGAGGTACGAATAACCAGACAATATTTGTAAATCTCCTACAACCATCACAGTAAACAGAAAAGATTTTTGCAAGGTTGCTTTAATTTCTTTACAATATTAAGACCAATTATTTGTTTGCGTCCGTACATTCGCAATATCAATATGAATAAATAGTTTTGTTGGTTTAAAAACTCGATGCTTTCAAGAAAGGCATGCAAATACAATATTGTGTCGAAAATTCAATCCGATATTGTATTTGTATGCCTTTCTTGATAGAATTTAGTTTTTTTAAGTACAAAACTATTTATTAATATTCATATATTCATACAACCGCAAACAAATAATTTGTCTTAATATTGTAAAGCAATACCTTGCAAAATATAACGAGATAGGATATATAGAATAGATATATAGAATATTATGAACGTCGCGTCTAACCTTAACAACAATCGAATAAGTTTCAACAAAAAATAATTAAAGATTTTTAACGAAATAGTTATTAAATGGTGCTGGAAAAGATTTTATCGGACTGTTATCAAAGTACTTAAAAGTTTTAATAGAATAGTTGTTGTAAAATGACGTTTAAAAGTTCTGCAGATGAAATTCTTCAAACTTCGTGTAATTTTAAAATACAAACAACTTAATGTGATTTCATTTGTTACATTCATACTGTGTCCTTAGTGTAGCTTCCGACTTCAGACTTTGATTTTGGAAAGGTTTGATTCCCGTAAAGGTAGACAGGACAGATGTAAGGAAACGGCAAATATAACAAAATAAACCCTTGAAAAGTTTTGTTATTGTTTCACATTTTTGAAACAACAGGCTAATAATGATATAATAACAGAACTTGAATAGAACCCTCACAAAACTTGAAAATTAACTTTGAAATTTGATGAATTGTTCAAATTCTGTGAAACAACCAGTCCTTAGTCTGCTTTCGCTATTTCTACAGGACCCCTAACAAAAATGAAGTAGAACATTAGAAAAGTGAATAAAAGAGAAGAAAGATGAATAAAAATTACATAAAACCACAACCTAACCTAACCTAACGTTAACTTACATAACTTTGCCAATTCTTTAATCATATTCTCTTTTGTCGCTGTTTTGTTTTACACAAGTTACCTACCATTTATGTACAACCAATCAAAATATTTTGTATTTCCACATTAGATAAATTTCATACTAATACCTATAGCGTTCCTCGTAAATTAATTAAAGTTCGTTTATATATCTTGATAAAAATATACTTCAATCAGGTATGTTTGACAGCCCATTTTGTGCAATGATTAATGTCGTATTTCTTCTGCTTTTCCAATACATCAGTTCGATGTTTTCAGTTTTCACCACATACGAAGTTTTAGCGTACGACCAGTGCTGTCATCAAATTCTTGGGTCTTGTAACGGGTCTACAATAAAAACAAAAAATCGAGTAGCTAAATCTAAATACAATGTGCAACTTAATATTTTTATGTCAACTGGTTTCATTTTTTTAAGGAATCCGGAAACCTCTGAAAACCTGCTGGATTTAACATGGTAAAAATTAAAATAAATGTCTGTTCACCAAATTTCATGTATTCATCAATGTTTTACAACTCTTCAAAAACTCCTTTTTAGAGTTTTAATTAAAATTTACATGAAAAGAGTAATTATCCTGCTATTCAAAAAATTGGGTTAAATCCCTTGTTCTGCGAATACGTGGATTGCGACGTTTAATTACAAGATGCGCATTTTTTATAGAGAACAATAAAATCCCTTTATGTTTAAAATATTAAGTACATAATCGGGGTGTACTATTTGGCTATATATATATATATATATCATCTGTGTAATAATCTATAGAATCTAATTCTGTGTAAAAATGTTTGCTTTATGGTATTTTTAATTTAGCCCGTAGTAGCTATTTGATATTACCTTGGTGTACACGGATCATTCCTAAAATTGCAGGATAATTACCTCTGTATCCGCGAACTCATGGTTACATTGCTAATAAAGCTTCGCATAAATTAAAAGAAACATTGGGGGTGCCTAGAGGCTCTCATTTGGGCCCTCTTCTCTTGATTATATATTTAAATGATGTTAGTTTCGTTGTATTTTCAGATGATCTAAAGCTCAATGTCACTAAATGTGTATTATGCACTTATTTTTCAGCAAAATATAGATAGACTTTTCTAGAATTAAATAAATAAATTATTCCTTTGCGTGAAAAAAGTGTATCCACGTGTGTTATTAAAGTTCACGCAACACAATATGTACATCGAATTTAATTAATTTTCAAATAAACTTGCATTTTTACCATTCATCAAACGACCTTGAAGTTATTTTCCTAAAGAAACTTGCCTTCGATTGTCATTGCCAAAAATTTTCAATATACCATACCAATTTTAGGTTTCGTGATATGTAACAAGAGAATTTTTCATAACGTTGAGTAAATGAAACTCCTTTAATACTCCCTTGTGAGATCGCAGCTTGTAACTTACTCCGCTTGGAGAAAGTACAACGGATGTTTTTTTTATAAATATGTAATGTAAGTTGAGACAACATATAAATGATATTTGTGACAAAATATCTAAAACTACCGCTTAATATTCTACGATATTATTAAAATTTCAAAATAACTTCATAGACTGTCGTCAAATGATTATTGCTATAAATATCCTTGTTCCTATTAAATCTACTCGAATCCACACATCTTTCCACGGTGACAACCATAGCTTAAACTATTCATATAACTCGCCATTATTCATGGTTTTCACTGAACTGACGATATCTATAATGACCTTTTCAACCCATTCAAAACATCTCCGCCCTACATCGAAGCAAAAATGTATGTGATAGTAAAAATTTTATGTACTTATTTATTTAATATTAATTTTCTACTGTTATTTGTGCAGCGCTTAACTAACTATGTATAATATTAATGAAAACCTTACGGGCGTTCAATACTTATTTTGATTTTTAATATTCCGTTACAGGTAAAAAGGAAGATACATATCTTTCTCTTGCGGACATTTGAAGGTCAAGAATCGTTTTTTTAAATAAATGTAGGATCATTTAATTTAAAAAAAGAGTTTAATAAATAACGCCTTGAATGAGTAACTGTGTATTGCTTATAATAGTGTGGAAAAGCGGTGGTTCCCCTCAACTGTCTCTTACACTTTGATCGAAGGATTTCTATCAGGTCCTTACAGTAAGTGTCTGAGACTGGCTCAGCTTTCCATTGAAATGTGAGGAAATCGGGTATTCAAAAAGCTGCACTCTCCGTACTAAAAATACCTATATTAGGGCAAGCAGATTTTTCAATAGGGACCTCTACTAACCCTGTCATGTCTCAAGTATATTTTACAGTTGATTTTGGAATGCTGGAAACCCAAAATTCTTTGACATACCTACGAGAGCGGTTAATCTGAGATCAAATAATTGTTAACTTTCATTTATCATTAGCGACTTTATTTTAAAATGAAACACAGGTACACCTCATAATATGATTTGTGGAGATTATGAAAAAAAAATTATAATCATGCAAAAGATAGGATCATGTCGAACCATGAGCGTTTCTAAAGACTTGACTACCTAAACTGTTGAAATTAGGATTTGAGAAGATATTATTTTTAATTTTTCTCAACAAATAGATTGAACTTATTTAAGTACATGCCTTTATCACAAAATGACCTGATAAACTTTAGATTTATCACACTAACATTATTCACAACTTTTAACTCTTGGTAACCAGAAAACAACCAAAAATTTCATTTCACAAACATTGTCTCACAACCTAAAAAGAAATGGACAGATTGATGCAAAACCCTGCCGAACCGGAGAATAAAATTCGACAAGGTACACCACGGTGATCTCATTAATATGTTACCGGCCCTTAGTTCGATGAAGCACATAATTTAAAGGACTTACACTCACTACCCTTTCTCTCGCAACGAGACAAAAAGACCGATCGTTAGCGGTGAAGCTGACTCGGTGATCCTCATCCAATGATACCAATTAATTACCAACCCTCAACCCTTATCTGGTTACCTGCGAAGGGTTAAGAAAACACACATCTGATCATTTAATCTGAGATTTAATTCAACATCACCTGAAATTATTATATGTCTCCCAGAGTGCAGTCTCATTTCCCAATTGAGCAAAATTTGCAATCAAGATCTGCTGTTAGTCATTTTAATTTTGGAGATTGAAGCTTAAGGACGGGTTGTTTCGGAGAATTTGAACAATTCATCAAATTTCAACGTTCATTTTCGGGTTCTGTGAAAGTCCTATTCAAGTTCTGTTATTATATCATTGTAGGCTAGTTGCTTGAGAAAACTGAAATAAAAACAGAATTTGAAAAAATCTTTCACAAAACTTGAAAATGAATGTTGAAATTTGATGAATTGTTCAAATTCTCCGAAACAACCTGTCCTATGTAATTTATTTTAATTAGGAAATATACGATTTAATATTATCGTCATGCGATGGATAAAGAATACTAATAATAATTTATTTTTTTTAATAAATTTTAAAAACCAAACGAGTCGCGATTCGGATTATCGCATAAATAGCTAGCGTAAAGAAAACCTTTTTATTTCTTGTGAAAAATAAAAAATGCTGAATTTCCCTAAAAAATGTTTTACTTTGGTTCCTTGAACTTAAATGTTCGAAAATGGTATTTTAAATTCATAAAATAATGGATTCAGCCTCGTATTCTTATAATTGTAAATTTATAGCTAAAAACAGCGCCCTTATTATTATTTTTTATTACGCCGTTGAGTTTATTTCTGAAAATCAACATAAATTCACAAACCATATTTGAAGCAAAATTATATAGTTATTTCCCGAGAAAACCACGCGGTAGCTATTCAGTCGGTATTAGGAAAGTTTATAGAATCGAGAACAAGGATAAATATTTCTCAAAATTTGTTCGTTTGATGTTTAACATTTCTATGAATAAAAAGAGCGTAGTACTTTGTTTATGATTTAACCCTTCATGCCTCGGAATTTTAAAAGGACATTACTAGCCACAAATATCATATTCCATTAGAGGCTCTGAAGGACAGATCTGACCGGGGCGTCCATATAATTCATTGTAAAAGTATTTTTTTATTTTTTTTTGTAATGTGTCGATATGTGATTTCTTCTTCGTTGGAAAGTTATTATTCTCAGTTTGTGTCAAATATTTATGTAATATGATTTCATGGATAAAATCCAAAAAATTGTCCAAGTGTACGATTATGAATTGGAGGGATTTTTTTATCAACAGTTAAAAGTAAAAAAATAAATGTATTTATTATTGTACAAACGGCATAAAAAGTTAAGTGACAGTTTTTTTTTATTAATTCCCTTCACAATAGCAATGTGTTTTCTAAATATTGAATTCTTCCAAAATTATGGACGTTTCGAGTAAAAAGGTCCCAGTAAAATATTTTCAAATTTAATGAAAAAAATTTTTTTTTTTGAAATTTCAATCTTTATTTCAAATACAAACATTTCAAAGATAATTTTATCCAGTTTCTATAATAGTAAGTAAATTCCATGAAATATCACCGTGTCGTTGGGACTTGTAGGTAAAAATATTTATTTATCTTTGAAACTATTCAATTGCTACCTCAAATGCTAAATGCTTAGCAATAAGTAACTTAGTTCAAAAGTTTAACCGAATTTACCAACTGCATCTTAATCTTTTTATATAGCCAAAACAGTTAAAATGAATATGGTGGCTACTAAACTAATGTTTTGATGGAGATATTTAAAAATATAAGTACCTATGTACCTAAATAACATGTTCTTTTATATTTCATAACTTCCGCTGGGAAAGTTTAAATACTAAAGGAAGAACAACATAAATACTTAAATAAAAATATTTCTTCAATAGTTGCAAAATGACTTTGTGGGTGTCATTTTATTTATATGAAAATGAAATATTTAAAATAAAAATACACCACATTTAATCAATAATAACCTAATATTAAATAAAAGCGGTGTATACAAAGTATTTAATTTTCATATAGTTAAATAAAATAACTTACTCGTATTTTTTAGTAAAGGCAATTTACATTTACGCTATACATGGTTAGCCAGTGACCTCACGGCTTGCTACAGAGGTTTTCGATATAATATATTTATATTTCCGTATTACTGATAAGCAGTAGAATATGATAATATTAAAGAGTAAGAAATTGATTACACTGTATGCCATATTTTTAGACGTCTTTAATACGTATATGAACAAGAAGGTCATAGAGAGGATTTTATTTTTAGGCAAGGAAAGAGTGCTGGGTAAATAACTCACAGAAAAGGTTATGAAATAGAGCACCACACTAGATTACAGTGGTTTATCTATGAGAAAATAAAACCATTGACGGAAATAAAAGGATAAAGAAACCATCCTGTCACTTCGAATGCAATCAAAAATGTTCTCAAAATTTGTTTTGACAGCATCGCCATTCCATTGTAAGAATATTATGTACTAAATACACAATTTGGCTGTCCTGAAATGCGAATCCTTCCTAGCTGGACAAACAAAGGTTCATTATGTTTTGTTTTGTTTGTAATTTATATATATATATAAATAAATTAATAAATGACACTGTCACATAAAACCAAAGGATATTGTGAAATAATTTTTTTTTTTAATAATGTGATTGTAAAATAAGTATACTGAAATATAATTATTATTGCAATGCCCTGTTTAACTGGAAATATAATTGATTAAAATGACCCTTGCCCGAAATGTCAAGGGTGATAGGATATTAGATTATATTTACAGCAATAAGTGGAAAAAGGTGGAAAAACATGATAATATAGTCGGCCTTAGAATACATATTCTTATTTGATACCAGTGGCGGGCGGTGAATAAAGAACGTGTTGTTTCACCATAGTACAACATTACGTCAGACAGAAAATTTAATATTAGGTAGATATCTTATAAAGAAGCTCTATCCTCGGCTCCTTTTGTTAAGTGAAAACCTGGCTGAAATATGACCACTGAGAAAAACAATGACCGGATAAATCATCACAATGAAAATTCTTCACATCTTTAAAAAGTTATATAAAGTCATGGAAAGTGATGAGACAAAAACTTTATTGACTGGGTAAAGTAGGTTAGGTTAGGTTAAAAAAAAAAATTCATCGTTTCTTATGACTTTTTATCACTTTTTAAAAGTGTGTTGAATTGTCACTTTGTTGAGTTATCATGTAACCGAGCAAAATGTATGATTATACCATTGCTCAAAGTTCGCTATATATCGTACCTTTTCCAAAAAACTCATTTAATATTCAAAACTCCCAGATCTGGGGACTTCTCCTCATTCATAGCATCACTGCAAAGCTGTAAGCGGACCATTGGCTGAAAAAAGTATATGTTAAATTGAAGACACAATGTCAACAACCATATCACACATACGCAATTCCGTTTAAAATCCTACTGAACAAATCGTTCCTTGCGATGTGGTGGTAAATATTTGGACGGCGTCCGCGATATGCTAAAATTGTGGAAAGAATTGGACATAGCTACGCTTTCAACTCTTCACAGAATATACAAACAATGTAGTAAAATTCTAGATAGCTGTCGAAAACGATCTGCTACGAACATAGGCACAGATGCTCTGCGGGTTATGCACGCTTAGTAGGCATCTATTTTATGAGATTTTGTGAGATGTTTCACCAATGATTGGCAATGTAGGAAATTTCGTAGGTTGTTCGGCGCTGGGGAGCACTTAATAACTGGCCCCTTCTGTTTGACACTATTCTATATTTTACACATTCTCGGATAATATAATGACATATATTTAATTGAACTAATTTTGGAATTGCATTGATATAACTGTAAAATAGAAAGAAATATATTTATACTAAAATAATTTGTTTATTTATTAAATAGTGTGAATAGTTGACGCCCCTTAAAATCGAAGGACCACTGTCACAATAAACATACGAATCGGTTCGTTGAACTACTAGACTTCTATTTGAGTGATTTGTCCTTTCCTCACTTCTTCCCCAACTCGGAAACTTATCCAATACTTATCCAGCCTCCTCTCCCGCCCAAGAGTTATTCGCGCGGCGCCCAAGGGATGGGCGGTTGGTTACGGAACTAGATTAACTTTTAACAGCACTTTAATTAATTTATAACGTTGTAGGAAAAACTGAACGTTTTTGGGTACTTTACTGGGCGAAAATTGTCTTTTAATGTTTTATGTTGTACTTAGCATCCCAACCGTAATGGGTTATTTTGATACTTTCACGTTTTATGGGAAAATTATACGTTTAAGTATTTTGATGGAACAATGTAAGTGAGTTTATAAATTATTTGTTAGTTGCACCAATTAAATTATGTTTATATACTACTACCACTTAGAATGTAAAAATTTTTTGATCATTACTTCTTCAATAATTGCAAACTTACTTTGTGGCGTCATTATAGATTAAATAAAAATAACCAACTTTGTTCACTCCACTGTTTTTGGTAAAACATATTAACAAGTTTATTCATAAGTATTAAAAAATACAACGATGTATTGATGTTCATGTTAAAATTATTAGTTTAAATCAAACAAACACTTTCACACCTATCAAAGTTTTTGCCTAAGCATTTACATTTAAATCGCTTTATAAATATTATGACACCTGCTTCTCACTGTTGAACCGTGTTTTAAGTAGCCCTACTAATTTTGAAATATTCATTCTTTCAAAGTTTAAACACCGTTAACATCATGTCTGTCATCGCTAAATCAAGGTATTTTGAAGAAACAGTCATTTTTTTCATGTCCATGTTAATCGTTACTACACTTTTCCTCTTGTCAATTCAGCGAGCTTCAAATCCTGTCAATTTATTTTTGGGTCCAGCCTGCTAGGAACGTGTTCTGGCCGCTATGTTTTTTTTTTTTTTTTTAATTTATTTATTTCATCAAAAAATTACAGAATATAATTAATATATCATTAGTAAGTTGTTTAATTATATGTCAGTTAGAAACAATGATATTGTTGAAAGAATAATGTTACAATAATACGGCAGTTTCTAATATAAGAAAAAATATTTATCAATGTAAGAGTGTTATATATAAATGGCATAATATACTATATTTTAGGTTGTGCATAACCTGCCTCACTAGATGAAACTTTATGCTTTGTGAAACAATGTCTTCTACGTATTACTTATGTATGAATGTTTGCTCTGTTATTAAACCATTTTTTAGTAAATTCCAGTAAATTCAAGCAAGCTTTTTTTGACATCGTGAATCTATGTATTTTGAGTTTTAATAATCAAATCAATTACCATTTGTGATGTAAGCAGAGCACGATATTTTATTTATATTTTAAGTTAGCTCCACACAGAGGAAAATAATTTATATCAGAGCCCATGTCATCTTTGGGTATGTTGAGACAAGAGTTTTTTTTAAGGAAAGTAAGGAGAAAAAGATCTGGGAAGGGAAAAGGTATGAGCGGTTAGTAGGAGCCTAAGAATCAGTGTGTCTAGGGATGACGGACGTTTAAATTTATCTTTTTCACTGATGTGCAAGGCAATAAGTTAAGAAGGTCCTGCTGGAGAGGTCAAAATATCTACCTCAACCTCGCTCCAAATCAGGCCCGCCACAAGGTAGGCATCTGCCACTAAGACCTAAAGGATCCTCACCGCGTGATCCCGGGCACCCCTGTTAAGTCACCAAACGTAGCGAACCTCTTAGGGTGACCTATAACAGAGGTGTTATTATCCGATGAATGGTTCTCAGGATGGAGATACCCATATCCACTTCCTAAATTAGCGCAAACCAACCAATGACCAAACAAACCAATGGTTTGCGCTAATTAAGGTTAGTGAAAAAAAATGGTTTCCTCGATATGTGAAATTTAATAACTTCTCGTCTGGTTTTTATTCTTGTCGGCAAGTTCTCATTTTGTCGTTAATTGTTATTTTGTATATTATGTATAGTTGTGATCTTGGCGGGATTTTAACTGCGGAAATGAAACTAATTACTCCTTTAACATTTCTGTTCTCTGTGTATTCTTTATACCTGGCGCAGACCAGTGAAAAATCATTGATAGTCTGAATTCTCGACAAATCAGCTCCAATTTTGAAAAAGGCAATTATATAATTTTCCAAAAAAAATATTAGGTATATTATAGGTGGGTACTTTTTCGCTTGTCAGGAATTTCCAAACAAACACATCCAACTTTGAAAATGATGACACTTTTCAAAACAAAAGTTCTGGAGTTCATTGAAGCGGAGTTGACAGACCGAAAAACAAACAGCTTTTACGTAATATACAATCATAAATATACAAGTAAATTGAAGTCAAGCCACAGAAGTTTCTTATGCTAAAGTTCATTGAAAATTAAGTTTTAATATCTTAAAATAAATTTAGGTTTATAGGAAGGGGAGAGGAAGAGGGAGATAGTAAGAGGATAAGAGATGCTTTCGATACATTCCATACTCTCATATTAATAATATCGTACGCATTACTTCATCAACTTCGACTCGATGGAGGTTATAAAAATCGTGTATCTGTCGCTAGTACGCAGCTTGATAGAATACAATTCAATATTGTGGTCCCCATACTACCAGATTCATATAAAAAATATTGAACGTGTGCAGCACAAATTTTACGATTTATTAACTTCAAATTACACATACGTATTCAACACATAAACTATACATTCTTACAAAATACACCTAAAATACATTCCCTATAAAACAAGAAAAATAAATGACATAACTTTTTTATTTAAGATTTTTCACTCCAAACTAGACTGTTGTGAACTCCTGCAACTCATAGATTTCAGAGTACCTACTCGAGCAACTAGGTAAAAGTTATTATTCTACAACAACAACTTTAGTAACTATCACATACATGCACCCATTTCTCGCTTTCACACAATTGGAAACAAATTCACCTCAAATATCGACATATTTAATATAAGTTTGCCTGTGTTCAAGAGATACCTGAATGACATATTTATGTAGCATATTTAAGGAGCGATTGTGTATATTTGTTGTTTTCTTGTAGATATGTTGTGAACTTATTTTTTTTTCTTTTGTGTTGATGTTTTAAAAACTAAAACCTTCTGTTGTCACTGTATTAAGCAGAAAATGATGTAAAATATGAAACATGTATTTTAAATTAATAAATACATAAATAAAATAAATAAATATCGATTTTTTATTTTATTACTAAAAATGTCAATGCTATAAAATGTTGTATTATATTTTGCACATACACGAGGAATTGGAGAATTTTTTCGAATATTTGTTCTACACGAGGGTAAATAAAATAAATCAGATTGTCGGGTTGATCTTGACGGAATATGAAGATTTATTAAATTGGCAAGTTCTGGTGAGTCCAGACCATTATTTAGGATTTTAAGCAATAAGATTTGATCAAAAATTAGAGGTTGTGTTATGAAACTTAATAGATTCGGTATGATTTGTGTAAGTTTAGTTTATAATTTACGTGTTTAAAATTTTTTTAAATTCTTTCTATTCTTTCAATATGGGTTTGGTATAAAGGAGTCCAGATCGGTGTACAGTATTTCAAGTGCGGGCAAATATATGAGGTGTAAAGGGAATATAAAGTGTTTATGTTGTGGAAGGGTTTTGCTATGCGAATTATAAATCCCAGCATTTTATTGGCTTTATTGATGATTTGTGTTGGATAAAGTTTAATTGAACATCCAGTGTTACCCCAAGGTGCCTGATATACTTTTCTTCATTGATTTATGTGCCGTTTAGTGTGTATACAAAGGAAATTTTATTTTTATTACGTGTAAATGTTAATTTATTGCATTTTGCGATGTTAATAACAAGTTTGTTTAATTCGCAATAGACAAAAAGACGATTGAGGTCCTCTTGAAGTTTAATGCAGTCGTTGATTGATTTAAAAAGTAAGTATATTTTTTATAATCTGCATAGGTAATTAGCATGTAAAAAGCATTACACACACATTAAATAATAATGGGCCTAAATGAGAAACTTGAGGTCCACCGGAGGGCACAGAGAAGAAGCTGGACTTTGTTCCCTCAACTGAGACACTTTGAAGTCTACTCCAAAGGTATGAAGTGAGCCACCGAAGTAAGTCACCATGGATGCCTAATTGTTTTAATTTTTGCATTGGAATAAAATAATCGGCGTATGTTTGTTATTGTATACGTACTCGTAACTCGGAAAGGTATATACGACCGCATTGATTGTTTATTTTCATTTACTAAAATGATAATGCTATTGAATTAGTGAGAAGGCTGATTCCCTGAAATGAAAAAAAAACAAACTCTTTCGATATGAACATATACAACTGTAAAATCTAACATTTTTGAGCCAATATGGTTTGACGGATGCTTAATTGAATATTCTACTCTGATTGTTTTCATCACTACTCCAGAAATAAAATTTTCCTTGAAAAATATTTAAATTTCTAGGAATATAAATTGTGATTATTCATAGTTGAAAAGCAATAAACAATAGATGCGAGGGAAGCACAAAAAAGACTAAATCTATTTGTGAGATGATTGACATATTTCTCCCAGTAAAACTCCCAACGGAGAGCTGTTCTCTATTTCTTTTATTATTATGCTATCCTGTCCATGCGAGTATGAATCGCCTGGGAAAACAGAAAACATGTTACAGGCAATTTTAGAAAGCGTATGGCTCAACTGACATGTACCAAACGTACTCGCTTGCGACTGAAATACAGGCGGGATAAACGATCAGGATTTTATTCCTGTATGATAAAATACAACAAAAATCCTTGCAAAGCTTGTCCGATTGATTTCGCAACGCGGTAAGTGGCGCCGGAAAGCATTTTCTGCAGCAGGGATATTGGCGGCAATTTACTGCACTGACATATTTGCATGCGGAATATTTACTATAACAACTTATGCAGTCACGTATTTTAGCTAAAAAAAAACATATAGTATTTCTCCATTTAAGTTTTCACAAGATCACGTTATTTTTATTGGCATTTCGCTTTTAGAAAAAAATATTGATGTGTTTTTTAGTGCCAGTTATTTCACAAAATTCATCAATTTTAAAAATTAATATTAAAATTATGTTATGATTCAAATACTTCAAAAAATTGGTTCATTAGGGAATACTAACGGAAATTGAATAAAAAATTCACAGAACTTGAATAATTTCTTTGAAATTTGTGAATTATTTAAAATCTGTACACAACTTGCCCTTTGAAAAAATTATGAAAAAGATTTTATTTATTAAATATATTTTTTAACTAAATAACCAATTATAACACGGTTCCGCAGGGGTAATCAGAGAGGACGGACCGCCAAACAACTCGGTCTTCGCATCCACTCCTTGCTTCATACACATTCATACATCATCTCATACATACTCTTATGCTATTCTGACTATTGGCATGGCCCGACTCAAGTATCTGGATCATTTGACCCGCTTGACCGTGCCGTGTCTTCCTCGGAACTTCTCGTATATACCATTTACATTCGTGTCATATATTGTCTTTACAGTCCTTTTTTCATGTATTTGCTTTACATGCCCAAACCATCTCCGTCCTAAATATAGTTATTATATGCACGATTGTATACAATAACTATATTTCAAAGTCTTTTTTTTAGTAAAAATTCTAATACAGAAACCATTCGTAACATTAAATACCTAAAATGAATCGTAACTAATCTTAATCCTAAGTTAGCTCGTATCGTCGTGTGTGCTAATGGTTTTAGGAACATATAAAAAATTAGTAATTGGCAAAAAATGAATCTTTAAATATTTAAATGTAACTACATATTATGTCACAAAAAAAATCAATATTCGAGGAAAATATGTTTTCTCAATACCTCCTTAAACTTAACCATCTTCTCAATATGCTGATAAATCATTTAAATTTCAAATACTAATAAAACCGGCCACGACATCGTTATTATAGGTAAATCTAAAAAGATTGAACCCTTAATATAATGTTATATTATTAATTTAATTCCCATTCTCTCAAGCTTTTAACAACTCATCGAAATTGTTTTGCATAATATAGGTACAAAGTTACTTACAAGGTATATATCTAGTATTTTGATTTTTCTATTATTTAAAGCGATACCTAAATAACCCTTACAATACCCTAAAATAAAGCCAGAATCTTAACGACGTAAGTGAAACAGCCGTGAACAAAAATGAGCGACGCGCGGCCAATGTGTATTGAACAGACTTGCGATTGAATTTACCTTATCAAATCTCTAAAAGTGGGAATCTTGACGACTGGCTGTTGACTTTGCGCTGGCAGGCCTATAAAATCGATCATTCCGTGGGGGTTTATTTTTAATTATTTCTGATGAACCGATTACTGAAATATCAAATGTATCAAGAGTGACCTGGGAAAGTTACTAATTCCTTGCTTAGAAAAATATAATCTGGTGCTTACCACTTATTTTATAGATGAAAAAAGTATTTTAAAATTTTGAAACCGTTTTACATAAAATAAGTCCTGTTATTTTTTATCATGAATTTAAATAACTTACATACGTAGGGACCCCTTTAGAAATATTTGAGAGTTTAGTAATATGTTCGTCAGAAATAATTCAAATGTAAGCGTCGAGCAAACCCCTATTATTAGGACGGGTTGTTTCGGAGAATCTAAACAATTCATCAAATTTCAACGTTCATTTTCAAGTTCTGTGAAAGATTTTTTCAAGTTCTGTTTTTATTTCAGTTTTGTCAAGCAACTAGCCTACAATGATATAAAAACAGAACTTGAATAAGTTTTTCACAGAACCCGGAAATGAACGTTGAAATTTGATGAATTGTTCAAATTCTCCGAAACAACCCGTCCTTAGTCTTTGTCGCCTTTCTATTTGAGTGATATCTAATGACGGTAATTAATAATACCCTACGAATGGAGGAACTTTGCACCGTGAAAAATGAAGTGTCTCTTTTAATGGGAATTTTTACTTCAGTGTAACAACTATTGTTAGTTATTTAATAAAAGACAGTAAGACAATATAAGCGATTCCTAAACGAAAATCTGAAACAGAAAAATCAGAAAAAGATAAGTCACATCCAGGACTCGAACCCAGGACGGACCAGTACTAACGAAGCTAATGGGTCCCTATCTCCTTCGGTCATATTTAACTGTATCACACTTCCAAAAAGAACTACCAACATTGTATCTATGGAATCTCTAATATTGTCTTCAATAATTAAATATTACAATTATATATTACTCACTAAGTTATTAAAAAAATATATATATATATTTTATTTTAAATAAGTTAATAATTAATTATATAAGTTAATAAGTTAATAAATTTAATTTAGTTTGCAATGACATTTGTATCATGAACTAAGGTTTAGAAAAATACCTTTATTTTATTTATTTTTATTTTATTTTTGTTTATTGCAGAAACAAACAGTACATAATTACATGGATGACAATAGTTACAAAGTTATAAAAGTTAGTATAATAATTGGTACCAATGACATGTCGCTGACATATATACATAGGAGGTATATTATACATTTACGGTTAAGTTTGTGTTGACTCGACCCCCTAATTGTCCTAACTCGCTTGAATGAGGTTTTTATACCTCCTTCTCTCCAGCGTTCAGTTTCGCTTTTGCAAAACGATATCGTGCTGGGCCTAGCTAACTCTGAATATTCCCCGCCCCTGTGGTATCGCACACAGTAAAATAAGGCCTACGCTTTGGGGTTGATCTACAATAAATCCCTTAACTTCACGTTGTGTGATTTGTTAATTCGAAGTCCCCCCCGCTATGGGGTGGTAGGTATTTAATGTCTCCTTTCTGTGGTAACTCCCGGTTCTTTTTAGCCAAAGCGTGGGGAAAACGTCCATCGACCCTCAGCGAGTTCTACAAGGAACGAGTACGTGTCTCACCTAACTTTCGAATACTGGACCCTATTACTAATCGACCTAACAGCTTATATCATATCTTTACAATTTCCTTGTATCCCCGCCCTTACCTAATGTCCCCGTGTTTATAAATTCTAGATTGTGACATAGAACCGAACCCCCCCCCCCCCCCCCCCTCTTGTGTACGGGCTATTAAACCCTTCGTTGAATAGTGTGTTGTTTCCGCATAAGTACTGGGACTCTCTCGTCGACCTCTGTAACGATGTACTAAAACTAGATAAATGGATTTAGCTGTGGTTAGTAAACTTTGGGTGTTGCGGATGGAAGTGGAAACGAGAGAAAAGGAGATGGGAACGGATTAAATGACGAGAAAAAAAGGTTTTTTTTTTGCAAACTGGGTCGGCACCTCACTGCCCCAAATGAAATGGTCGCTATTCTTCCAAATGCAAAACCCCAAGAACCAATACGTGTCTGGCTTTCCCCGAGGTCTGGTCTAACTTCTTCTTATAGTCGCCTTGACACCTCCGGACCGCTCACGTCAGAGGGAGAGGTAATGCACCTGTTGGAATATCCCAAATCACCCCGCCCCGCTTCCTCCAACGGACTACTTTACTGACTGTAAAAGGGGAATTTTTCATTGCGTCCCTTGTCATGATGCTAAACGCGTGCATGTTTCAAATAGGTTTGTTCTGGTGAGGCTTTCAACGTCCACTAGCCGCCAGGCCTACTATCCACCTCACGAAGGATGCTGCAAAGGATCTCGAGGGTTTTCCAGTCGAGTTGCATCAACCTCCGGGTAAACCCCGCTTTAGTATGTGTTCGTCCTCCGATTTTGAACCCTCGTTCATCACGCCGACGTCCCCTCCACGCGATTTTGAAAGACTTGGAGCCCGTTCAATTAAACGCCTTCGCAGCGAACCAAGGCCCAAACATTCCAACTTGACATTAATTTTCATACTGCCTCTCGTGTCCTCTCATCCGACCCGGTTCCGCGAAAAGGGATGACCCTCCGAACTCTTCGTGATTCTCCATACAACGTTGACGCCCCGAAATCGCGTGATGAGGAAAGTAGAAAATCTTCTGAGCCGAGGAAGTTGTGTGCTTTCCCAAGACAGCTTACGGACAACATACTCCAACGGTGAGTTCTAAGCCGAGGCCAAAGGTATTTAGGAATTTGTTAGTGAACATATAAGGTTATACAAATATTATTAATTTTATTTTTTTATTTGTTTTGAGCATGAGTTGGTTGCAGCTAGTCGCTTCCATGTTGATTTGAGGTGCCTCTGCGCGGCCGCCAACTCGGTAGAGTGTACGACTTTTGTCGTCAGGCACGGACGTCGAGTGATTTATGGGGTCCCCTTTCTTCCTTTTGGTCGTGTGTCGCCACTAACTGCTTACAAATAAGTAGGTCATTGGCCTCGTGCTAAACACAGCTGTTAGAAGCAAGCAAACAGTTCTAAATGTGATACTATTTTATCAGTTGCAGCCCCATCTTCGTCGCAATTTTAACGTTCTGGAAATATATATTCATGCAAGATCACTCACCCAAAATCGTTATATTACCAGTCCAGTCAGGATATCGACGACATGTACATTAATCCACGTCCAGGGGCTGTAGGTAGGATGTAGAAGCCCCTAAGCCGTTAAGGGTTCGTATTAAATTCGAAATCGGTTCTCTATGTCACCCGTCTACTTGCCGGTAGAAACTATAACCATATTGTATCTAATTTTTCTAGCTAAAATTTCTACTTTCATACGCCGCTCCGTAGATAGCACATAAATTACCTGATACTGGAATTCGGAATGTTTAAGCGGATCATTTCTTTCAATAGAATGGTCTCTTCCTCCCTAACCGTAAATTGATAGTTGACATGCATCGGTATCTGTTGGCCTCCACTGCACCTAATCTAGATATCTCTCCCTATCGACTATTTTAGAGTATCTAAGTAAGTATTTGCCGAGATCTACCCAGAACCCCCTTCCCCTCCCTAGAACCTTTCATATATTATCTGCCACGTTCACTTCGATTTTTTCACTCAATTCTTATATCGTGTAGACCGTTAAAACCTTCCCGTGTTCGCAAGGAAAACACTGTCTATACCCCCAATTCAAATGAGCAATTTACCCTACGTTTTATATATTGGAAATTAATTATTATTAATTTTGACCAGAAGGTCCACATGTGATTTACGAATGATGTATTTAGCTCTTATTAAATTCTATTCTCCGAGTAAATTCATTCGCCGCGTTTCTACACGATTTTTATTATTATTTCTTTTTGATCAATGTACGCTGTCTCTTCAATTTCACAATAAATTTAGAACTTTGACTTAGCCGTTTTCGTCTGGTCATTTGATAATTATTATGGTTCTCTATTTTTTTCTCCTCTAATGGCACACGCGTTATTATTAAACATTACCGCAGTCGAGTTTCATCGTTTTATATTAGTCTGAACCAAGAGACTCCAACCCGTGAATTTAGTATCGTCTAATTATGAGTTTACCCTTTTTTTTTGGTTGAATCTAATTAAATTTTAAAACACTTCAATTATTTCAATTAATATTAAAACCACAACTTCACTATATTTAAAACTCTATCAGTTTAGTTTAAAGATAGCACACCAAACTGTCGCGACGTTAAGTTATCGAAGCCCGACTCCAACCAAGTTAAAACGAAAAAGCCCCGATTTCCTCCGAACAACGCTATTTAATCATGTTTTTTCGAATAAATCGACTTAAAATTTGTGCGACTTTCGCCTTTATGAATCCAAGGTTTCACTTCCCGTTCAGTTTAGAATTGCATAACCCCGTTTCAGGATTTTTGGCCCCCGCCTGCCGAGTTGAGGTAGACACCTACCCCCCTGCCGAGACGGGTACAGGCGTGTACTCGGTGACCTGACTTCCGGGCGCCCTCCCGTAAATGATTTTCGGCGATGTAGATTATTGCGCAAAATTATTTGATTATTTTTTCTCGTACGCGTGTTGTGTCCGTAATATTGGTTGATTTCCGGCCTATAGACTAGGTGTAGCTCATTTCTATATCGTTGTTTTCGAAATCTTTCCGAGAAATTCGCTATTGATATCGATAATATAATCGATAAATTATCCCAACTAACGGAAGCTTTTCACCTATTATGTCCAGCGCTTGCGCAATCCAGTATCCTTCCTTGTGTGCTGCCTTCTAGCATTTGATTGGTGTCTACACGATCCGTGGGTGATCCCAGGACACATATACCTTCCTCTCGGTGATGACATACGTAGGCATTCGTTCCAAAATTTGATTCGACACGTTTTTTGTAATTTCGCCTACCTGTTTTGACTCTTTTCGTGATATCCGCCGCATATCTTCTGGTAATTTTTCGTAACCCATCGCTGTCCACTACCCGAGTCGGTGACACCTCTTCCATCATGAGCTAAACTACCTTTCGGGTTTCTTTTCGATTCCTGGTCCTTCCTTTTCGGTGATCTACGCCCAGTACATCCCTGTTTTTACAGTTTTTTTGCGTCTAGTTTTAGCCCAACCCATATACCCCTTTCTCGCTCCATCCAGGAATTTCAATATATTATCCTCGTAACTTTGTTTACGCGCAAAAAAAGGTCGTAAAATTTTGATCGTTAATCAAAGACTTCGTGACCCATTAACTTTTATGTCTTTTCTTAATTACCCAACTTGCATCTCCCCCGTGTTAATATAATTAGGCAATTTCGGCCAAACATCCCATCTTAAGTTAAAATTCGTGTCCATTGTCAACACTTGAAATAGCACTCAGAACCTCAGCGATCGTAAACAATTCTCTCTATGAGGATCACCTCGTAATATGTCTTCTGGACCAAAACATTCTAAAAAACCATCTTCTTTCGCCAAACCGTCACCCCCCTGTTTCGTTATCGCTGGTTGGGTATCGCTTCGTTTCTACCTTAGAATGCAAATTTATCGTCGTTCTCCAAGTGCCCTTACACGCATCGTGAGACCGGATCCCAAGGTTAGCTCAACAGTAAATCAACCTAGAGTGTTTCGTGTCTTTAGACCGCCCTTAGTCTCCGTGATTGGCGAAAAATTATTTAATTGATTTTGGGAATGATCTGATTCGTTGAGCTCCATCACGCCTCTTTTCAATTATTACGTGGTTAACACCTATTACCGACGTAGGTTTCTATAATAAAGCTTCTAGTATGTCCCAGAGATGTCCATAGTCTGTTCGTTTCTCCCTATTCTCTGAACGTATTTTAATTTATGAAAAAAAAATTCTTTACGTTCCTTTACCCCAAACAGGTCCATTACAGCCTCCCTTTAGTAAGGATTACAGCGGATAAACACGTTTTGGTGTTTATTTGGTGAAATCATTACTAACAATAGGTTTAGATTGACTCATTTTTCTTCCTTTTTCAAATTTTTTTTTTTCGTACTCCAAAGGTTGCGTACCCCTTACCTCCCTAAGAGGAGATGTTCCTATTTTCCCTAAATGCAAAATAAATTCTAGAATGGGTCTTTTCCTTTTTTTTTCTTTCCAATCTTCCGTTAATTTTTGGCTTATCTGCTTCCCACGAAGTTCGCCCCTGTACGTGTCTTAACTCAAATGCCTTTAAACAAAACGTAAGGCACAATGCCATTCATAAATCTGCCGCCTCCTACCACTCGTGATTTCATTAAGATGAAACACGGTTTCATTTGTCACAAAACTCGTAACTTTGCCTTATATTCTAGGCGCTTCGTCAGTAAACGTGTTTCCTCTTAACTACACATTTATGGCTAAGTTTTTGTTGCACCCCCAAAGGGTCGAAGCAAAGTTCTATGGGTACCTGACTGAAGTTTTGGTTGTATGTTTTTTTTTTCCCATTTTTATTTGCACGCAACTTGAATCTATTTACGCACCTCTCCATTAACGTCTCCCTTCCTCCCTATTTGTGTTAGTCCTTGAGATCTCAAACGACCCTAGATCGTGACCAGTTCTTTGTTGTAATTTCCGCGTTGTTTTTTTTTTCATACATATAAATAGATTATTTATTTAATCTTGTTGTGGTTATGGTGACGCCCCCGCCCGCGCCACCAAGTGACTTCCAACCTAAGGTGGACCGAAGCCTCCTGTACATGGTCAAAATATAAGATTGTTAGAAATCTCGCGGTCCTATCCGACCATATGAGCTACGGTAGGTGCGCCGAAATGACGTATTTAAATTTTTCTTATGTCTATGTGCATAGCTTGCAGCATTATTATGGTGTAGATAATTTCAAAACTTAAGTCTACTTGAATCCACTTCGGTTCACTACCCATACGCACCCCATGTGGTTTACAGGATTATAACTAAAAAAATTTTTTTTTTTTTCCTTACGCTAAGATAACAAAAAAAAATCCCTTACCTCTAAATTAACAATTTCACTCTGCCTGATGCGGAACTCCTCTAGCATCCGTTGCTTTCATACTCCCCCTGTCGCCCCTCGAATATACTTCCTTACCCGAATCTTATAGTGATCTTGATTTTTTTTTTTCTTCCCGACTATACCTAAGCCCCCCTAAACCTACACATATCCAAAGTCCCTCACTGCTCGGTGTTAGCTCTGCTTCCTCCCTTCGTCCAAATAACCTCTTTTCATCCCTCCCGTAACAAGTTCTAGCCCTAACCTAACACTTCCTATAGTCACTACGCGATTGATTCTCCTCATTTTTCCTCCCTTTCCCTCTTATCCCATTGAACACATAACCACATTAGACAACACATGTCCGTAAGACAATTATCCCTCAAATGGTTAACCCCCACCCAAGCCCTCACCCTCTGCACCCCTTTTTTGCAGCTTTTCCGTCTCCGCGAAATAATATCTAGCTAGATGTTTTGCACTGTAGTCCCCTTTTACCTCATTTGTTTTCGGATCCACCAGAGTATAGGTGTTGGAGTAGGGAGCAGCGGCGACCACATAAGGCCCCTCATAGACCATGGAGAACTTCTTTATTTCCCTTCTCAATAAATTAGACTGCGTGTATTTCTTTAGTTTAACGTAGGTCCCCACCTCGTATGTAGCTAGCCTTTTCTTTATGTTGTAGAACTGCTGTCGTTTAGTGGCGTTCCTTACTAGGTTTTTGTGCACCGCGTCCTGAACCTCTGTCTTCGTTAGCTTGGGTATGTTGACTTGTCTCATGAATTTGTCTAGACTGTATTGCGGTTGTTTCCCAAACGCGACTTCATTCGGCGAGAATCCGGTCGTACAATGCACCGTGTTATTGTAAGCCCTCGTAATATCATGTAAGATCAATGACCACCTGGTGTGTTTCTCATGACAATATGTCCTAAAGATACGTCCCATCTCCTTATTCACCCTTTCGGTGATATTTGGGCCTGGATTCCGCACTGAAGTATGCATAACTTTTATTCCCAATCTTTCTAAACCTTGATTCCATTTTTTTGAAGAGAATTGGGACCCGTTATCCGTCAGCATAGCCTCCACTTTTATTTTCTTGGCGAACCTCTCCACACAACTTAGTACCGAACTTGTTTTCGCCACTTTTAATTTATATAATTGAATGAACCTACTAAATGAGTCTTGTATTACAAAGACGAACCTTACCCCCCCTACACTCCTGGGTAAAGGCCCGTATATATCGGCCATCGCTATCTCACCTACCCTCTGGGTTATAATTGATTTTCCCGGTCCTACTGTCGGACGAATCTCGCGCTTTGCTAACTGGCATAGGTGGCAGGTCTTTACCACCCACTTTATTTGTTTGTTCATTCCCGGCCAGAAATAGCGCTCTTTCAATGCTAGACCCGTTTTCAGTCCGCCGGCGTGGCCGATTTCCTGATGCACAAGCTCGACTAGTCCCTTAGATAACTCGGTAGGTATGGCCAACACAGTACGATTGTTCCCTGTTCTATAGTATAATGTCCTATCCCTCAAACTGTAATTCTTCAAATACCTACGCACCTTCCTCGTGAGTGCCATTCGAGAGCCCCACTTTAAGCAATCTCTTATTTCTCCTAGAAACTCGTCTCGCCTTTGTAACTGTTCCAAATTTCCTAGGTGTGTCCTTATCAGTCGTTTCCCGCTTACAACAAACGCAGCGACCTCTGGGCATAACGCCTTCCCCTCTTGTACGTTTACCGCATCTTGAGAATAGCGAGACAATATGTCGGGCCCAATGTTATCCTTTCCCTTCACGTACTCAACTGTAAAATTGAATTGGTTTAGATATAGAATCCACCTCGTGACTCTCGCGCTGTACAACTTCCATGTCTTCAGGAATGATAAAGCTTGATGGTCAGTACGTATTACTAACCGCACGCCCCGCAGATAAGTTTCGAATTTATGTAATGAATAAATAATCGCGTAAAGCTCCTGTTCCGACACGGTCCACTTTAGTTCGGCGCCGGTTAATGATTTACTGACAAATCCTATAACATGGTGATGTCCCTCGTTATCAAGTTGGTATAGCTCGGATCCGATAGCAAAACCCGAGCTGTCAGTCTGCAAGTAGTAGGTACTACTGGGATCGTGGTGAGTCAACATGACAGATTCTAGGAATAGTGATTTTACGTTATCAAACGCATTTTGTTCGACGGCTGTCCATCTCCAAGGCCTGTTTTTTCTCAACAGATCACACAACACCCGGGTAGCTCCCCCATATTTGTCCGCGAAACGTCTGTAGTAGCCGCACAATCCCAAAAACCCGCGTACTTGTTTCACCCTTTTCGGTGCCGGGAAATTCTTAATTGCAGATATTTTGTCGGGGTCCATCCGTACCCCATACGGTGTGATAATGTGCCCTAGCATCTTCACCTCGGTGAACAAAAACTGACATTTTTCTAATTTGCAGGTCATATTCGCGGCCCCCAACTTCCCCAAAACCTTGTCTAAATGGTCAAGATGTTCATCAAAGTCCCCGCTGGAGAATACTACTAGATCGTCAAGATAGTTTGTACAATATCCTCTCACATCGTCCCCCAAGATTTTGCCCATAGCACGCGAGAAGCTTCCGACCGAAGTCTTCAACCCCTGTGGGAGTACATTATAAACAAAAGATTTCCCATTATAGACGAAGCCAGTATACTTACGACTATCCTCGCTTAAGGGTATCTGAAAGTACGCCGATAAAAGGTCTAGAGTGGTTACATGTTGTACCCCGTGAAACTGTTGCAATATCTCGGACGTTAAGGGGGGCGTCTCTACCTCCCCTTGCATATGAGCGTTTAATTCGCGCGCGTCCAGCAGAATTCGTACCGACCCATCCTTCTTAATAGTATACGTCAAAGGGCTGGCGAATGGAGTTGGCTGCCGGCTGATTATTCCTAAGGTCTCCAACTCGCGTATCTTCTCATCCACCTTTTCCCGATAGGCGAATGGGACCGGGTAGGAACGCTTCACGAAAGGTGTTCCGTCTGTCATTTTTATCTCATGTATATACCTATTTGTTAAACCTGGCCTGTCTCTGAACACGCTGCTATGTTTATCTAGCACTCTCTTCAAACTCCGTTTCTTAGCTTCATCTAACTCTAACCCTGCTACCAATGTCCCTATCCTTTGTTTAGTTTCTTCCTCAAAGTTTGACACGTGACTATTTTCGATGACATGTATTGATTTATTGGCGCAATCTAAGGTCTCCCCGCAAAACTGCTCTTCTGACCTACTTTTCACAACCCCGGAATTTATTAATTCAATTTTTTTCCTTCCCCTTTCCGTACCGATTATAAGTTCCCGTTTTTCCCCGCATTTTACCTCTGCTGAGTAATTGTCTAACCAATTTACCCCTAGAATAACGGATCTTATTAATTTTGGGACAATTAAACAAGATGTATTTATTTGAAAGTCCCCGAAACGTAAAGGTATTAAAACTAATCTAGATATCTTTATACTCTTCTGTCCCATCGCCCCCTTTATCTGCATTGTATTTACAGGCATAATTGGGTACTTCGCCTGATCACCCAGGTGACATTCCCAAAACTCCTGCGCAATGCAGGTTATCTGGCTACCTGTGTCTATCAAACAATTTACTTGCAACCCATCTATGTATGCCTTGGCCTCGGGTAACTGCGGTAATGTGCTGCCTTTCTCTGGCTCATCGTACCCTTCCTCCTCAAATATTGTGTTAAATCCCACGCTGGTTTTTTCACACTCGCGTTCCCTCACCTGTACCTCGTTCCATACGTCACTTAACTGTTGTAAAGAATTCACATACGCATTCAATTCCATTCTTTCACTCTCCTCTCTTTCACCATCGCGCTCTCTCCTACATACCGCCTTGCTCGCTTTGATAGGAGTTGTTATTCCCTGATTATTTTTCCCTAAACCCTTACTCACATCCCAATTATACTTTAACATGATTTTTAATGCAATGTTATGTTTCGATGTCGCTGTCCGGCTATTTTCTGGAGTCGTAATCTGCAGCGCTACTGAACCGACTCGCTCCCGTTTCCCGAGACTCCGACGACATATACTTCTGCTTCCCCGGTCGCTGAGCTGTCATCTTGAACGGTCCTTGTCCGTGCTCCAGTTCCTCCGCAGTTACCGCAACCTGGCCTTATCCTCTCCTCGATTATATTAACTTTCGGCCGTATTGCCGGTCGGCGCTCCCGGTATCGGTCAGGCATTTCCCCGTCGTCTCGCCCCCTCTTTTCTCCAGTCCTTTCCTGTGGCGCGCACACCATGTTATCTAGTCTTCTTAGAAATTCGCCCGCAGATAATTCATCCAGACTTGATTCCCCGCTCTTCGAGAACCATAAGCCTTGTACATCCTTAGGGAAGTGCCTCATTATTTCGTTTATTATCCCCAAAGGTGAGTCGGTTATTCTCAAGGCCCTCGCCATCTCCCAGTATTTGGCGAAGTGCCCCAGCATCGACACCCCCTTCTTCGGCTGCCACACGTCATCTTGCAACTTCCGGCGAAGGTTTTTTTGTTGCAAGTCGCCCCAGTAGTTAGCAAGAAAGTCCCGCTCAAAATCCTCTATGTTACCCCATCGCTTCCAATACAATTTCATCCAACTGCGGGCGCTACCCCTGAAGCTCTCCTTGATTTGCATCATGACGTCGGCCCTCTTCGTACGGCGCGCGTAATCTTTAATATCTTCCAAAAATGCTATCGGGTTTTGAGATCCTCCGCTGAACGTAGGTTTTTCCTGTGCCGGCAACATTTCCACCAGCTGAATAACACTCCTAGTCGGCGTTTCTTCGGCTATCGGGACAATCGCTGCTGCGGGCGCCTCCTTATTTTTCTCTAGTTCCTGGATCTTCGTGACCAACGGTCCTAAAGCTTGTTGTATAATGAGTGTCACTTGACCCATATCCATTTGCGCAGTCCCGCTCACAGGGCTCTCCAACGCGGCCGTCATCTGTATCTCCCCTGCAGTCTTTCCCTGCCTCGCCCCGACGCGGCGCTTATTCCCGGGCATTGTTGCGTTGTCTCTTCTCAAAACCCCGTTTAAGTGATTAAACTCCACTGACTCTAATTCAACACTTTTACACTGAATTTATTCACCAGGCAGTAAAATTCCAAACGAAACCGTTGCCCCGGTCTCTTATCGTCTAACCTTTTTTTTTCTTAAAATTGTTACCAACCGTTCACTTTTAGATTACACAAACACACTGTAGGTTCAATGAACTCGTCGTGGTACGCAAACGTATTGTATCCCTGCTTGTACTCACTACGTTTAATTTAAACCTTTACGAAAACATAAGAAAATAATTATTATCTTCCCTCTCTCACAATCCCGGCTGTCCCGATTCGTAACCAAGTCAAATCTCACTAGTCTTCGGTTTACATTATTATTATTACTATCCCACACTTTCTCCCTCTTTATATTGCTTGCTAGGTATCGAAAAACCGTTGTCTACCGACCATTTTGTAATATACACATTCCGAGACTACCGATGTCTGCACGCATAACGTTTCCAAACTACGTCGTACAAAAGCTCATACAATATCTGTTATCTGTTATCACCACCCATTGCGAAGTTTAACTCTATATTAAGAGGATAGACGGATCCCTTTTGTATGAAAGCTTGTATTTTCGAAGCTGTTTCCTTCAAAATGTTCACCGGTTAGGTTTCCCCTTAATATCACGCTATCCAAAGATAACAAACCGTTTTTATGTACTACAAATCGTCTCGCAAATGCTCGGTGGATATTTTTTTCTTTCTAAGATTTATGACCCGACCGTTGTAAATCATGAAAAGGTCTATTAGTTCCTTTTAGCTTGCAATAATTTTCAAGTGACCATCGATAGGTCTCTTCGAAACGACAAACCGATATTAGTACGGTTTTTACCCACTTTCGTAAGGCATTTAAAATGTTTGAATAATATTCATTTCATATTATTTTTTTTTTCAAGCGGTCTACAAAATACTAGTCAGATGCTTTACGTTTCACCATCTAAATGCGAGCCCTTCTCAAATTATGATCATTTAACTGATTTGTATATTTTTTCCTTATCGAAGGTCGGCGTACATTTCGCAATATCAACTAATACAAATCTCCACTCAAATAAAGATTCCGTAATTAACTTGTCTATTTATTTATTTTCTCTTTTTTTTTCTCATGAAATGTTGATTAACATCAGCTTACGTTTTTTTTTTTTCCATTTAACTGTGTAACCTTTCCCTTTTATTATTAGTCTCGTGAAAGTACTCAATTTATATTATTCATTACTAACTACCGTATTGTGTATTAATTCTCTTTATTCATTTGTACGGCGCGCCTGAGGCGACTTTACCCAAAACGGCGCCACACGAGTCCCAACAAACAGCCGACCGACATCCCTGCCGTGTTCAGAGCGATAAATCTACCACCGGCTGTAGATACGTAAGAGTAGGTAACCTTTTTTTTTTTCCACTATTGTCCGGCGCCTCGCCGTCTCCATCGTAAGTAATTAAATCACAAATGACACTAGAGTCTAACAGTGCGTCCAGCTTAATTTTTGTTCACCTGTCTAGACTATTTTACAACTGACACACATTCGTTTCGACCTATTTTTTTTCTATTCGCTCCTGACATGTTTTTTTTTCTTGAGACACCATACTCGTACCTCTATCGCTTATAAGGTCAATGAAGCCACCCCAACTTGTAAAACTCTCGGCTCCTGGTTCTCAAGGCACCAAATGTGTTGACTCGACCCCCTAATTGTCCTAACTCGCTTGAATGAGGTTTTTATACCTCCTTCTCTCCAGCGTTCAGTTTCGCTTTTGCAAAACGATATCGTGCTGGGCCTAGCTAACTCTGAATATTCCCCGCCCCTGTGGTATCGCACACAGTAAAATAAGGCCTACGCTTTGGGGTTGATCTACAATAAATCCCTTAACTTCACGTTGTGTGATTTGTTAATTCGAAGTCCCCCCCGCTATGGGGTGGTAGGTATTTAATGTCTCCTTTCTGTGGTAACTCCCGGTTCTTTTTAGCCAAAGCGTGGGGAAAACGTCCATCGACCCTCAGCGAGTTCTACAAGGAACGAGTACGTGTCTCACCTAACTTTCGAATACTGGACCCTATTACTAATCGACCTAACAGCTTATATCATATCTTTACAATTTCCTTGTATCCCCGCCCTTACCTAATGTCCCCGTGTTTATAAATTCTAGATTGTGACATAGAACCGAACCCCCCCCCCCCCCCCCCCCTCTTGTGTACGGGCTATTAAACCCTTCGTTGAATAGTGTGTTGTTTCCGCATAAGTACTGGGACTCTCTCGTCGACCTCTGTAACGATGTACTAAAACTAGATAAATGGATTTAGCTGTGGTTAGTAAACTTTGGGTGTTGCGGATGGAAGTGGAAACGAGAGAAAAGGAGATGGGAACGGATTAAATGACGAGAAAAAAAGGTTTTTTTTTTGCAAACTGGGTCGGCACCTCACTGCCCCAAATGAAATGGTCGCTATTCTTCCAAATGCAAAACCCCAAGAACCAATACGTGTCTGGCTTTCCCCGAGGTCTGGTCTAACTTCTTCTTATAGTCGCCTTGACACCTCCGGACCGCTCACGTCAGAGGGAGAGGTAATGCACCTGTTGGAATATCCCAAATCACCCCGCCCCGCTTCCTCCAACGGACTACTTTACTGACTGTAAAAGGGGAATTTTTCATTGCGTCCCTTGTCATGATGCTAAACGCGTGCATGTTTCAAATAGGTTTGTTCTGGTGAGGCTTTCAACGTCCACTAGCCGCCAGGCCTACTATCCACCTCACGAAGGATGCTGCAAAGGATCTCGAGGGTTTTCCAGTCGAGTTGCATCAACCTCCGGGTAAACCCCGCTTTAGTATGTGTTCGTCCTCCGATTTTGAACCCTCGTTCATCACGCCGACGTCCCCTCCACGCGATTTTGAAAGACTTGGAGCCCGTTCAATTAAACGCCTTCGCAGCGAACCAAGGCCCAAACATTCCAACTTGACATTAATTTTCATACTGCCTCTCGTGTCCTCTCATCCGACCCGGTTCCGCGAAAAGGGATGACCCTCCGAACTCTTCGTGATTCTCCATACAACGTTGACGCCCCGAAATCGCGTGATGAGGAAAGTAGAAAATCTTCTGAGCCGAGGAAGTTGTGTGCTTTCCCAAGACAGCTTACGGACAACATACTCCAACGGTGAGTTCTAAGCCGAGGCCAAAGGTATTTAGGAATTTGTTAGTGAACATATAAGGTTATACAAATATTATTAATTTTATTTTTTTATTTGTTTTGAGCATGAGTTGGTTGCAGCTAGTCGCTTCCATGTTGATTTGAGGTGCCTCTGCGCGGCCGCCAACTCGGTAGAGTGTACGACTTTTGTCGTCAGGCACGGACGTCGAGTGATTTATGGGGTCCCCTTTCTTCCTTTTGGTCGTGTGTCGCCACTAACTGCTTACAAATAAGTAGGTCATTGGCCTCGTGCTAAACACAGCTGTTAGAAGCAAGCAAACAGTTCTAAATGTGATACTATTTTATCAGTTGCAGCCCCATCTTCGTCGCAATTTTAACGTTCTGGAAATATATATTCATGCAAGATCACTCACCCAAAATCGTTATATTACCAGTCCAGTCAGGATATCGACGACATGTACATTAATCCACGTCCAGGGGCTGTAGGTAGGATGTAGAAGCCCCTAAGCCGTTAAGGGTTCGTATTAAATTCGAAATCGGTTCTCTATGTCACCCGTCTACTTGCCGGTAGAAACTATAACCATATTGTATCTAATTTTTCTAGCTAAAATTTCTACTTTCATACGCCGCTCCGTAGATAGCACATAAATTACCTGATACTGGAATTCGGAATGTTTAAGCGGATCATTTCTTTCAATAGAATGGTCTCTTCCTCCCTAACCGTAAATTGATAGTTGACATGCATCGGTATCTGTTGGCCTCCACTGCACCTAATCTAGATATCTCTCCCTATCGACTATTTTAGAGTATCTAAGTAAGTATTTGCCGAGATCTACCCAGAACCCCCTTCCCCTCCCTAGAACCTTTCATATATTATCTGCCACGTTCACTTCGATTTTTTCACTCAATTCTTATATCGTGTAGACCGTTAAAACCTTCCCGTGTTCGCAAGGAAAACACTGTCTATACCCCCAATTCAAATGAGCAATTTACCCTACGTTTTATATATTGGAAATTAATTATTATTAATTTTGACCAGAAGGTCCACATGTGATTTACGAATGATGTATTTAGCTCTTATTAAATTCTATTCTCCGAGTAAATTCATTCGCCGCGTTTCTACACGATTTTTATTATTATTTCTTTTTGATCAATGTACGCTGTCTCTTCAATTTCACAATAAATTTAGAACTTTGACTTAGCCGTTTTCGTCTGGTCATTTGATAATTATTATGGTTCTCTATTTTTTTCTCCTCTAATGGCACACGCGTTATTATTAAACATTACCGCAGTCGAGTTTCATCGTTTTATATTAGTCTGAACCAAGAGACTCCAACCCGTGAATTTAGTATCGTCTAATTATGAGTTTACCCTTTTTTTTTGGTTGAATCTAATTAAATTTTAAAACACTTCAATTATTTCAATTAATATTAAAACCACAACTTCACTATATTTAAAACTCTATCAGTTTAGTTTAAAGATAGCACACCAAACTGTCGCGACGTTAAGTTATCGAAGCCCGACTCCAACCAAGTTAAAACGAAAAAGCCCCGATTTCCTCCGAACAACGCTATTTAATCATGTTTTTTCGAATAAATCGACTTAAAATTTGTGCGACTTTCGCCTTTATGAATCCAAGGTTTCACTTCCCGTTCAGTTTAGAATTGCATAACCCCGTTTCAGGATTTTTGGCCCCCGCCTGCCGAGTTGAGGTAGACACCTACCCCCCTGCCGAGACGGGTACAGGCGTGTACTCGGTGACCTGACTTCCGGGCGCCCTCCCGTAAATGATTTTCGGCGATGTAGATTATTGCGCAAAATTATTTGATTATTTTTTCTCGTACGCGTGTTGTGTCCGTAATATTGGTTGATTTCCGGCCTATAGACTAGGTGTAGCTCATTTCTATATCGTTGTTTTCGAAATCTTTCCGAGAAATTCGCTATTGATATCGATAATATAATCGATAAATTATCCCAACTAACGGAAGCTTTTCACCTATTATGTCCAGCGCTTGCGCAATCCAGTATCCTTCCTTGTGTGCTGCCTTCTAGCATTTGATTGGTGTCTACACGATCCGTGGGTGATCCCAGGACACATATACCTTCCTCTCGGTGATGACATACGTAGGCATTCGTTCCAAAATTTGATTCGACACGTTTTTTGTAATTTCGCCTACCTGTTTTGACTCTTTTCGTGATATCCGCCGCATATCTTCTGGTAATTTTTCGTAACCCATCGCTGTCCACTACCCGAGTCGGTGACACCTCTTCCATCATGAGCTAAACTACCTTTCGGGTTTCTTTTCGATTCCTGGTCCTTCCTTTTCGGTGATCTACGCCCAGTACATCCCTGTTTTTACAGTTTTTTTGCGTCTAGTTTTAGCCCAACCCATATACCCCTTTCTCGCTCCATCCAGGAATTTCAATATATTATCCTCGTAACTTTGTTTACGCGCAAAAAAAGGTCGTAAAATTTTGATCGTTAATCAAAGACTTCGTGACCCATTAACTTTTATGTCTTTTCTTAATTACCCAACTTGCATCTCCCCCGTGTTAATATAATTAGGCAATTTCGGCCAAACATCCCATCTTAAGTTAAAATTCGTGTCCATTGTCAACACTTGAAATAGCACTCAGAACCTCAGCGATCGTAAACAATTCTCTCTATGAGGATCACCTCGTAATATGTCTTCTGGACCAAAACATTCTAAAAAACCATCTTCTTTCGCCAAACCGTCACCCCCCTGTTTCGTTATCGCTGGTTGGGTATCGCTTCGTTTCTACCTTAGAATGCAAATTTATCGTCGTTCTCCAAGTGCCCTTACACGCATCGTGAGACCGGATCCCAAGGTTAGCTCAACAGTAAATCAACCTAGAGTGTTTCGTGTCTTTAGACCGCCCTTAGTCTCCGTGATTGGCGAAAAATTATTTAATTGATTTTGGGAATGATCTGATTCGTTGAGCTCCATCACGCCTCTTTTCAATTATTACGTGGTTAACACCTATTACCGACGTAGGTTTCTATAATAAAGCTTCTAGTATGTCCCAGAGATGTCCATAGTCTGTTCGTTTCTCCCTATTCTCTGAACGTATTTTAATTTATGAAAAAAAAATTCTTTACGTTCCTTTACCCCAAACAGGTCCATTACAAGTTACATTTTTAAGTTAAGTTAATTAGTGTGCTGGGGAAGGAGATATTAAAGGAGATTTCTCCGAAGGTTTTTTGAAATTCGGCGACGAAAAGTAACCAGGCACAATACATTTTATATAAAATAATTTTAACCAACATGATTTCTACCAAAAATGGCTTCATTTTATTTTTCCCCTGAAATGGAGTTGGAGAAACCAAATCGTCCATAACCGCAGAAGGATCATATTTATGATCGCCGTATTTTAGCAGGATATACCGATAAAGAACATTCCACCGTCTCCTATTTCTGTGTCTATCTATAGACTGGGGTCCAATAAAGGAAGTTACAATATTGTGTGTGCCAACTTAAATGTTACGCTATATTTTTATTGGTTTATTACTTGTGCCTACCATTTTAACATATGTGTATAACACAGATTTTTCAAATTTCCGTGAAAAAATACTCTTCCATTATAATATACGAGTATTTATGTTAAGTGACGAGAAACATTTAAACATTATTTGCGCACACAATATATATTTTTTAAATCCATAAAACGTATCTAATAGCCAATATTTTTTAATAAAAAATATGAATAGATATTGAATTATTTAACGGGTTTTTAATTATTTTTTTTTTACATTTTGAAAGAATGAATTTTTGCTTATTTTCTCAACTACTGTAATATTATAATTTGTGTAGAATTACAAAATAATATTTAGTCGAACAAATAATAAAACATAATAGAAAAGGACACGTTATAATAAAACTAAAATTGAAAAATACATATTATTATGGAAACCATTATCAGAAATAAAAAAACTGTTAAACTGAGTGATAAAAAGATTTCACTCAGTTTATTAGAATAAGACAACGCAGCATAGTGGTAGGGCAGCTGACCGACAGTCAGAAGGCTACGGGTTCAATTCCCGTGGTCGGCATGTATATTTTCTCGGAAGATTTTTTTCAATCTGTATAGGTGTTCAGGCTTATAATTATTGCTTGTAATAATTTGCTATCCTTTGTGCTGTGCAACCTTGTCTTATAAACATTAGTTTATCATCAAAAATTATAATTCTTATAAAAATCCCAAAACTGCGTTTTTTAATAGGATGATGTTCGTATGTGTTCTTATCAGGTCCAATTTGTCATAAATATAATGTATCTATGGTCATAAGCGTGTATGTAAATTTCTATAGCACAAACAATTTCGAGGGTAATAAATTGATTAAGTGACCATATCAACTTGTAAAAAAAAGTTTTCTTTTCAATAATACATGTTTTTTAAAACATTAAAAGATATACACAAATCGACCCCTTCTACGCAAAATATCGTAACCTGCAAAATGTTCATTTTTTAGTTTTTCATGTATTTAGTTTGGATATAATCCCCTCAACAATCGGGATTTTGAAAAACAATATATTATGTAGGAGTCCTTATGCTGACTGAGGATTTTTCCCAGGGACTGGAATAAACTGTGCTGACAACCTCGCTGCTGTATTGTGATTATCATCAACTGCATTGATAGATTGCTTTGTCATCGACGAGTCTATCTGCAGTGTTTCAGCTCCAAGGTTAATTTCCACTTGCAATATTTGTATTTACTCATTTCTGAAAACAAGAAAGAAATTAAAATAAATATAATTTAAAAGGAGACATTTCAGATTCTCGTATTAGCTTTGTACATTTTCTACTTAAATATTTCAATCATACTTTGCAAAATAAAGAAAGGATATTCAAGAAAACATTCTTCTTTAGGATTAATTAACTTTCAGATTTTAATAATTTAGAACGTTGTTTCCGGAAACTCGTATATTTTATTTTATTAGGTTTTACTCCCAGCCGGGCTTCAACATGCATTTTAAAACAGAATATATCTAGTGAGCTATCGAAAATTATACAAAAAAAATTAAATCTAATGAATACAAAATAATAATATTAAAACATGTAACAATAATATAAAATATTATATAGACTAGAACAATACTACATAGAAGACAAATCACAAATTCTTAAAACTACATTACCAACGCTACTTTAATCTATAGGATTCAACAAATGCTAGCATAGAATATGCTTAATTCTATAAATGGAGTCAATAAATATATCAATAGTACTCCCATACTTGTTGCCCGGAACATGAATCCTATTGGTCAGTAAGTGTGTATGAAAGTTAGTTGTTTATGTATTGTAGAAGAATGTTATATTTTTTCTTGTATTCCTAGTCGGCACATGGAATTTAATAGTGGCAACGATGGCAGAACTGTCAATTAAGTTGTTCATGATTAAACCAGGTCTGACATAATTATCCTGTCAGACAGTGTTATTAGATGCAATTGATTCATCAAACTGACATAATTAATGTAATCAATTGGAATTTTTAGCTTAAAATTTAAGTAGGTACCTAAGAAATTTGTGCTGAACTTTTTCTATATTGTTAGAGTGAAAGACACAAAATGAAAGAGGTTGTGAAGGTCACGGTGTTTTATTGAGTCAAGATGCCGTAAATGAGATGACTTCAGGACCGATGATGAAGACTCCGGATGCAGGCATTGAAGTGTTGGCCAATGTGCGGGCTTTTGAGTCGTCGCCGCTTCTGGTTACCGGACTCGTGGAGGTGTCAGGTACTGGTGAAGACCATGGGCCTTCCGGGTGCTTTAGTGCTGAACAGGGAAGCCGAATTAGTAACTTCCCGAGGCATCCCTCTAGACAAATGTCTGATTTTAATGATACGTTCATCAGAATTAATTCAAATAAACCCCACGGAAAGATTGATTATTTAGGCCTGCTAGGGCAAAGTTGACCGTAGGTCCGTCCATTACGCCGGGCTGTGTGCGAAATATCGTTTTTACATGAATCATAACGATTCCCACTCTATTTTAGAGACTTGATGGGCAAATTTAACCGCAAGTCTCAGCAATACACTAGGGCCGCGCGACGTATATTTTTATTCACGGCTGCTTCACTTACGTCGTTAAGATTCTAGATTCATTTTAGGATATTGTCTCGTCTTAAGTATGTGTCAATTGAATAAATATTGTATGCTGTGTTTAGGTTATGTGAAATTTATCACTGTTCTATACATTCTGTTATGTCAGCTGAAAGATGATAATATAATTAAAATAATTATAATATAATCAATACTCTAAACGTATAATAAAAAAACGTGTACTAGCCTAATGGAAATCCCTTCCTGCAATAGTAAAACTTCGTCTTGCCCATGCAATATGAGCAGCAGATTATAATCTATCAGTTGGCACATCAATCAATTTGTTAAATGGTGGTGAGGAGAAGAAAATATTCAATGTTGCAGATGTCAAATTTTCCAAACAACAGCAGTAAGAAAACAATAGAACACCGAAAACACAATGACAAATAGTTCTATTTTTGAATTATTTTATCAAAATAGACTAACCCGTTTTTTGTGTATTGGGGTAAGCACCTACCAGATTAGTGCACATTAAAACAAATAGAGGCATGAAACACATTCTTTGAGGTACTTATTTAAAATACTAGAAAATTATAAATTAAAAGAATCAAATATAAATTAATATTCAATTGTATAAAACCAATATAAACACGCATCACTCACAAACACACAAGATTATTTTCAATGTATTATTTTTTAATTTTAAATATATTATTTTGTATTTTTAATTTAAAATTATTATGTAGATTATATTTTCATATTATAAAATGAAGGCCTCAGCACGGGTAAGCCACCCAGTGAGGCCTACGTTACTGGAAAACTTAAAATGTAAAAAATATTGTGCCAAATAAAAAATAAAAAAAATTATAATGCTAAACCAGTGATTTTCATTCGAATCAGCGTAGTTCGTATGTAGAGCTTGTCTTACCTACATGTCATATATAAATAATTTATTAGAATAACTAACACATCATAAATAGAAAATAACAATCCATTAACCATAATAAATGGTTAATGGATTGGTATTTTGGTATATTATTGGTATTTGTTATATTTATTATTTTCTTATTTTTTTCTACGAAAAACAAGGCGAAAATAAATAAGTGTCGAAATCACTAAATAAATCTCTTAACGCTCAAAATAATACCTCAATATAAATAATTGGATCACAATAAAAGCAATCGTAGAGATTTTCATGAATAAAATCATTTTTATCGCCCGGATAGTCACATTTAATCTACAGTTTATTTATTTTTAAAGAAAAATAAACCTCTTGGAAAATAAGTACGTACTTCCCTGAATAAAATTCTGTTTTATTTGTTTTTATATTATGAATAAGTAATATTATGCAATAATGCTAATCTTAGTAATTGTAAAGCGGCAAATCTGTATTAAAAGCATCGGTAACTCTCCCGGGTCATGAAATTTGCACAAAAGAGCAACTATTCCAAAGTACACAGCACCATCTCAAAAATAAGCCATTCGAAATAAAACACAATTACTACATTTATTTATATATATAGCGGAAACGAGGCAATATTATTTGATCCAATTTCCAATTTTTTTTGGACAAAATTTTGAGTCTACTCAGATAATATAATCCACAATAGTAGAAAGCCGAGTACTTCATAGAGCTTCTTACAATATTCGTTATAATGTAAATTGAACAAAGCAGTTTTTTAGAATAGATATTTAGGTTTTACATTTAAAATTAAGTATTTAAGTGACCATTATCTAATGTTGAAGTAAAACATTTAATTTTACATATTACATAATTTAAGAGGAATCATTCAAAAATTCTCTAAAATTATTTAAAGTTCAAACCGGGAGCTATCTTGAATAACCCTTAAATAGGGCTGCCTCGTGTTGTTCAAATATCTTTCCAACCCTGGCTGACTGTATTAAGGTTTTATTATGGTAAAATATTTTTCTTAAATTAAATAATCAATGATTGAGCTTATAAGCTTGAATTTTTATTCGTTTCCAACTATTCATATAATTTATGAGTAACTTTTCAAGTAACTTTTTCCCCATAAATCCCTAACTATATAAAAAAATATCATGGACCCTATTTCTTTCGATCACCAGGGGTTGTAGAGCTAAAAGTGATGATGATGATGATTTCTTTCGGTCATATTTTATGTATCATACTTCGAATAAGAAAATAAGTGTGACGGAGTTACCGCCACATGTTGAAATTTTTTCCTAATATTTTATATACATAAGTTACTAAATATATTTTTAATTTTACACATTTTTAACACAAAAGATAATTAAGGTGGCGGTCTACTGTTTAATGATGTTTAAGTTTCAATACATTTTAAAACATGGCAGTAATGAGTTGTATGCCCACAAGACCCTGTTTTAAACGCAATACTTTAGCTGATTCGAGTATCAATATGAATCCATAATGTTGTAAAAACACTGCACGGGTACCGTGACCTAAATACTGAGGGGCAATTATAAAATCAGCCTACCTTTATTATCCGCATTCGTAACCAGAAAACTAAGAAAGATCAGCAGAAATGGTAAACGTAGTGAAAAATTCTAATTTGCGCGCCGTGTTCTAAATATTGTCTTTCTTATAAAGATTCCTTAATACGCCGCCGCATCGCTGATGTAGCTGTACGCTAAAGAGGGCCGTATACTGCACGGGGTCAAATATTTACTCACACTTTGTTACAATCCTCAAAACCACGATCATTTTCGCGTTAAGAGTCTTTGGACGTTATCCTTTGGCAGCGCCATTCTCACCTCCATATTAGTTATTCGGCATGTCCCAGAAATACTCACCATGCGATGAAATTTTTTGAATTCAAGGGCTTATTATTTTCACTTGCTTTTGTCAGTGCCCACACTTCTGCTCTGTACACGAGTATTCAGGAATGTAACGTCTTTACAATTTGAAAATAGTTGTAGTTGTATTAATATAACCCTGTTGGAGAACACTCTTTAGGAATGTGTAAACTTTTATTTCTCTTTGATTATTTATTTCCCCCTAAAATAATTGTTAATCTTTGATTTAACCGGTAAATTCTAACATTTACATATTTTTTAGTGTAATAGTGCGTAATGGAAACGCTAATAACTTTATTGTTGAAACCTTGTTGATTCAAGCGAAATTAACCAATTGTTCTTACTAACCCAACATAACCTAACGTAACCAAACCTGTCAATTTCTTAATTGTTTGAAAATTACGTCGATAAATGTTAGCATGAACTGAACTCGGGTTAAAATATTTACTCATAATAATAATAATGCAAGATTTTTTTAGAATGGCACCACATTGCTCCAATCCTCAAAATACGGTTATTATCGCATTTTGCGTTTATTTGCTAACTTCACGTTTCTTCAGATGACATTTGCGATGTCATCGACCCGGTCTCCTGCTTGCTGTTGAAATTGCTTCAAAATTTGGCCAATTTGATTATGCGTTCCGTATTTGCTTTAGTTAATAGATATTTAGAATTAAAATATTCCTCCGATATTACTGCCAATGTATATAACTGCTTTTTTACATTTTAATTGCGCGACCGATTTATATTTGTCAAATCAACCAGATTTTTTACAAATTCCTTGATCTCCGTCTTAATACATGAGTTGACATCACGTTTGGGTCCCGCCCAGGCTTAGTGTATTCAACTTCTCGGCTGGCCTCTACCACAACACAAGCAAAATTTTCCGCTTACTGTTGAGATAGTAAGAGATTTTCAAATATCGTCAAGTTTTTTTTTTTTTTTTTTAAATAAAAAAAATACCGTAATTTTGAATACTCAGTAAACCACGGATGTCGTCAGAGTGTTGATCAATGTCAATTGTCGTCAATGAGTTTAACAATAATGTACATCACTTCATAAATACGTGATTCCATCTTTTTTTAGTAAATTTGTGCCGTAATCGTGTTAAACATCTTGTTTATTTTTTATTTTGATTAAATATAAAAAATGTTTACCGAAAATCCAATTTCATCGTCGCAGAATAAAATAGAGCTCTCTTTGCATCAGAACAAAGGACCTTTCCGAAAAGCGATTTCAAAGTAATTCATTCATTTTATATTTTCAAATCTACGAAACCAAATAATAATCCTATTTTGGTTTTCGAAGTTATTTGCACTAAAATAGTCGTTTACATGCCGCAGTACGCCAGCCATATTCCGTTTTTGGCAATCAACGTTCTACTGAAAGCATTTATGAACATTGTTACACGTACGAAGTACACAATACGTACACGTTAAGCTAAACTTTGTCAAGCTGTTGTTCAACGTATGAGCAAACAGAGCCAAAGCTTCTACTAACATACCTTTGTAGGACTAATAAGAATTCGGCTTTGAAATAGCGCTCCGTATTTTCTGTTTTGCTTCCTTACTAAACACTCGTTAGTTTTCATGTACAGCAGTGCCTCTGAATAAAACCTTCTTTTTATGTTGTCTTTAGTATTTAATTTGTGAGACCTCAATTATTCAAACGTCTTCTATCTCTAAAGGCTTATTCACACGAGATCCATGTTTCTCTCGTTGTAGGAAAGAACTAGTTTATTTAAGAATCTACCTACACGAGCCTGAAAAATTTTTCGAAGGTAGTTCTTTTAAATTATGTGATATCAAAACCTTAAATATACCTTATTTGCAAAAACTTCTATTCATATTTTTAATAAGCTCCAGTTTAGTTAAATACAAAAAAATAATAATCAAAGCTGTAGTCCTTCATAGTATTATTTATTTACTGTTTAACGCCATAAATTATGTTAGTGAATTAAAATTACGTAATATAACATTAATAAAAAAGAAACGCAGTTTTGTTTATGAATGCTTTAAGCTTTTGTCCGTTTGTTATATTACGATAGAACCTGTTTCAAGCAGTTTTCCACGGCAGTTTTAGTAGCCACTATGCAGAGAGCGGATGAACGAAGACAGAGTGTTGTGTGATCATTTGACGTGAAAGTGAATAACCGAAGAAGTTGGGAACGCCTGAGGCAAAGATGGCACGTTGAAGCGAATCAAATACCAACAAAAATATACTTTTTATTTATTGACAATATTACTATGTCCACCTTGGAACTACACACAGCTTACTAGAATTCATAACCCCAAAACTTTACTTTAAACGTTTGTTTGATTTTTATACAAATCTTTAGTTTTATTTCAAAATTGATGAAATTTTGCATACTTGACCTTCTTTGAAGTAACGTCACTAGTGTCATTTTTTAAAACTATGTGAAATGCCCGAGCAACGCCGGGGAGTTCTGCTGGTTTATGAATAATATACTAGAATTTATTGAATTATTATTTTAGCGGAATCTTGTCAGCGGCATTTATTTTTAGTTGGAAGATTTTCTCAATATATGTGGGTGTTTCTGGTTAGTAATTATAACTTACGATAATTTGTAATACTCTCCATTTAAGCAGTTCAAATATCGTTTTAATATAATGTTATGTAATTTTTACGCCTAAATCGAAACCACCCTGCAACGGGTATCTCTTATCACGTCCTTCGAGACATCCTTCGTTATATCCCCTCCCCCCCACACCACTAAATATAACAGCATTGGAGAAGCTTTGAAAAAAGATGGCCAAAGATGATTGCCTGAATAAAGTACGTGTTGTATTGAATATATTACATTGTTCAAAGACGCTGATAAACCCTTTCTGAAATACATTTTCACCATGTTGTAGTGGTACGTTAACGCGTTTTAATCTACCCCGTTATCAGCGCCCATATTTTGTTCCCACGAATTTCCCGGGAATTTTCTTGCTACCGAAAAATAAGTCACCCCACTATCAGAACAACCTCTTTGCAGGACTGTGATTAACGGCCTTGTCTTATGCCCGAATGGTTTGCCTTTCGACTAACAACCCGTCCTGGTATAAAGTTACAGTTAGCGCAGATTCTGTCCGAAGTTTTATCTGCAACTTTATTGTTGAGGTAGGGCGTTTGAGATCAATACAATTACCATAAAATCTCCCGGAAACGTCATCATCAATCAGAAAATAGATTCAAGTGCTTTATTTATCTTTTTGCGATAAAAATTTATGTCAAGATCCGTGGACAAGCGAAATCTAGACGGCATCTAAAAGACAATTAAATGGTGTTCTTTAATTAATGTGACATTCTTCCATTTATTTTTATGGTAACACCTTGCAGTTTTTGAGGATAATATTAGTTAAATATTCTTAAAAAGATACTTATTTGTGGCTTGCCATAATTACAACGCATCACATTATTTTGAACTACTGTATTTTAATGTAACCGTTTACATTCAAATATTCATTCAAAGTATATTTTATTTTCGTGGTAATCATTATCAAATGCATAAGTTCCTAAATTGTTGTTGTATCATCAGGTTAAAATGAATCCAAAATAATTTTAAACTAGTCTTAAAAATATGTTATGAAAGAACTAACCACAATGGAATTTTAGGGTAAGCGACACATTACCCTATACGCATTATTGCTTGACCTTTTGCAGCATATCGCTCGCCATAAACTTCCAATGGTAATGTATCGCGAGCGTTATGCTTAAATAGGCCATGCAAGGAAAATATAGCGCACTTAAGGCATCATCTGTCACAGGCGTAATTGCGTACATCATTTATTTATAATTTATTTCAAGCAGTCTATCAATCTTATGTATTACCTTAAAACGTTAAAAGCGAGTTTTCATACATTTAAGGAGCTGTTAATGTGCTACAAAATGAACATGGATACCAAGTTTGGGTTTCATTGTGTTGACCTTTTACATTCACATTCTAAGTGATCCTATCCTAATCCTATCCGCCATGATTCTGGCCGTAAAATAAATTGAGCAAAAATCTATTATTTCTCGTGCACACAATGTGGGTGTGGATCTTGGCTAACACCGTCTAGAATACGAACCTGAAAGTGCTGATCCGGAACAAAAACTTTTCCTCTTTTATACCAGAGCCGAGAAGCCCCGGCTTCACAATGTGGGACCATGGCTCGCTTAGTGACCGGCTACCGATTAAATCTGAGATTCTAAAGGCCGGTCCGAACCGAAAAAGAAACCTGAGAAAGTAAAAGATAAGTCAATTAATTTTTTTTTTTTTTATGTGACACCTCACAAGAGTGTGCCTGCCTGTGCAGTGCACAGACAGGGGAACTATGTCACCACCCGGTTGGGCGGCGTTGTGAGGCGGAGTAAGGTAGGGGCTGTAGGAAGGGATTTGTTAATGCGGGCCTTGAAGAGGCTCGGATTATAGGAGGGAGGAAAAACAGATGCCGGTAGCTCGTTCCACATACGAGCCGACTTACACAAAAACGAGTCGTAAAAACGGCCCGTTCTCATGAAGCCAACGTCAACCGTGAACGGTTGACGTTGGCTTCATGAGTTATTACCTAATGGATCGAAGAAAAAGCATATAACTTAAGGAATATACTATAAGGAAGCTTTTTTTTCAATTTATATTCGTATTTCTGGATAATAATTATTTATTATAATTCTGTATTTAAATTAAGTAAAAAAAATTAAAAATTTCGTATCTGATATTGTGTTTTGGTTTCCTCCAAGGCCATTCTATTTCTAGACCCGGTTCTTACTCAAATTCAAAAGCTTTTGTTTCTGTCAATAATACGTGACAATAATAACAATTTCTACATTATTACATTTTTTTTCATCTGGGCACGTTCAGTTCGGAGTTTTGCCAGTTCAGAGATTTATTTGAATTGATTTTGAAGCTTGATGGAAATAATAAAAATATATTACCCAGCTTTCCAAAAGAAACTGTGATTAAGGTATTGAAAATTATAAACATAAATATATTCACAGGGTCAACTTCAGTTCTAACTTGTTAAAATTTGACAAATGACGACATGCAAGGAAATGAAGCATGAAAGTTTTTTGAAAAGCCAGAGAAAATAACAAATACATACAATTTTTTTAATACTCTGCTTGTAGTTAAGTATTAATTGCATCCATTAATAAAATAATAGATTGCAGGTCAAAAAATGCTCTACCCAATTTTAAAGATAAACAATTTTATCTTGCTGACCAACTCTATAACTGACAGTATACTCGTGGTGTATGTACTCCGCACCAAACTAAATATACTTTTATTTATATTAACCACACACAGGAGGCCCTGAGGAAAATAATTTCCCTCGGAGCCAATGTCATATTTTGCGTTGTTGTGTGGAGGAAGGAAGGAAAGAAAGCTGTGGGAAGATAAAAGGTATGAGGGTTGGGTAGGAATCTAGGAATCAGTGTGTTCAGGAGTGGTGGATGTATAAAATACCAGTTGGAGTGGTCAAGGGTCTCCCCAAACCTCTCTCGATCTGGCACTCCACTCACATAGTGGGCAGGCGTTTCCTAAACACTTTTCACCTGATGAACCTGGGCATCCTTGCTAAACCATCAAACGTAGCCAACCACTTGAGGTGACCTATTGCAGAGGTGTTGATTATCTAATAAATGATGCCGGCGGTAGCAAAACCCACCTCCCAAATACTGGAAAAAATCCTCAGGCATGTCTATATATGGATGCAAGGAACCTATCCGGGGTTAATGCATCATATTTTCATATTTCACGATATGAAAATATTCATTCCTATTAATTCTATTATTGACTTTATAAATTACAAGAAGATCTATATAGACTTGATGACTACTGCATTATCAATCATCTCAACATGAACACCTCAAAATGTTATGTTATTACCTTCACTAGAAACAAAATAAAATTTGAACATAACTACCACATAGCCAGTAAAGTACTTAAAAAGGTTACACAAATTCGTGACCTAGGTGTTCTGCTTGACAGTAAACTTACATTCGAGGCGCATGTTGATATTATTGTGAAGAAAGTCCTTAGAATGTTAGGATTCTTATTCCGTATTGGAAAAGAATTCAATAATATTCAAACACTTAAAATATTGTATTTTTCTTATGTTCGCAGTCATCTTGAATTTGTTCTCCCATCGGAATCCTCAATATAATATTTATGTAAAGCGCATTGAAGCCATCCAAAAAAAAAATTGTCAGTCATTTAAATTTTAAGATGAATATTGGTAACCACGGGATTAACAGCTCGATGGAATATTATGGACTAAAGCCATTAAAAACTAGAAGAGACTCCGCAGATATAATATATCTCTATAAAATTATCAATGGCCTTATTGATTGTTCGCCCCTTTTGTCTGAGATTAATTTTAGAGTCCCGAGCTTTAGAACTAGAGATAAATCACTTTTTCATCTTCAAAAATGTTCCACTAATCTCAGACAAAACGCTTTTATATTCAGAGTTTGTACCCTATACAATAAGAATTTTAATTATATTGAAATATTTTCGTGTAGTTTAGGAATATTTAAAAAAGATACCTTAGCTATTATTAAATAATAATTAATAACATACTGCAAGTTATCATGTTGTTGATATGAAACCTGTCCAGTTAAAAGTTATTCATTTTATAAACATCTGTTCAGTTTGGTTGTAGGTATATACATATATTGGTGATTATTGGTGTTGTGTGAGGATAAAATTGATATTTTGTAATTTACTTGTGTTCTTATATCCGATGTTATTTTTACTTTATTTAGTATTTTCTGTAAATATTTTTTGCCCACGGGTACTGGTTTAGTGCAACCCTTAGTTTGTTATTATAATTAAATTTTTAAGTGAAAACCTATCATTAGATATTATATGTATTTTTTACAAGTTGTTTATTTAATAATGTAAAAAAATCTGTTGGTTTTCCTAAATAAACAAAATAAAAACAAAATAAATAAACAAAATAAAAACAAAATAAATAAACAAAATATGGACTTGAGGCGACCAAAAGATTTAACCTAGAAACGTTCTGAAAACCATGCAATACTTAGTTCTAATGTATTTCATAACTCTTTTGATAGTTTGCTTATACGAGCTTGAAAACTTCAGCCTCAGTCGTCGCCACGATTCGTTCAAGATACCAAATGTTCCAGCTTGCATGACTAGAGGGATGGTACTATTGAATTAAATTTATAAAGCAGTGGAAATATATTTAATAAAGTTTATACACTTATTTTGTATCTTCGAAAAGGGTAAGAATTTCTGTTGAATAAATAATCTGTTGAACTACAAGGTCCAAAACCTTAATTCTTCTTAACGTTTCAAAAATAAATATATCTTTTGGCCAGAAAAACCATTTATTCCAAGGCGCAAAATTATAGAATGCCTTTCAAGATGAAATTAGAAATACTATAGAGACAAAAATGTATAAAACAACATCAAAATATGGCTAAGTAAACATGAAGACAACATCAGTAAAACATACACCAACAGCCACATTCCGCCTTAGAATAGAAATCCCTAGTGAATGGGACTTAAATATAGAAATGAATTTATTATTTTTATTTAGAATACTATATGCACTTATACTTGATGTAATACATGGTAAATATATCTTTAGTCATTAATAAATAACTAAAAATAACAGTTGAAACAGTGATCTATCGAAAAAAAGTTTTAATTCTCTTTCATGTACCTCTCCTACCGAAACCGCGACTCCGTAATTAATTTCATGTTTTTATTTATTTACGAAGCCACAAAAAAGGGTCAAACTATAAGTTCTAAAATTCTACTACCATTCTTTGTGGTTTATCAGCCAAGTTCTTTGTCTAGCGGTACTAGAATTTCCGTTTGATTGTCTTTAATTGGTTAAAGTTAAATACTTTATCATGTCAAAGTCGTTAAAGCTTCCCGATACTTTCACACATTCATATTTTATTTCAATAACTTTTGTAACATTTTATTTGTTTACCACTGAAGTTTTCATGTTCAGTACAAAGGTGTAATATTGAGACTCAGAAATAAAAAATAAATCCGTAAAACACAAATAATTTAATCTATTTAAAAAAAATGTTTGAATGAGGATTGAATATTTCTCTCCTAGGGACTGGCAAGAGCCAGAAATTTTGCTGCCAATGCTACTGATTTTAACTTTAAAAATGTCTTAAAACTTTAAAATATACATTTAATGTACGTTTGTTTGTGTTTTAATGTCATCCAATCAAATAAAAGTGTATGCGTGTTTGCCACCGATTGGGTAGGACCGACAATTCGACCTTCGATGTCATCGACAACGAGTCTATTTGCCATGTTTTAGAAAATATCGATCGGATATCGGGAAGTTAAGTCGGGAAGGAATAATTCTACTTCCAAGATTTGCATCCACTTACGAAAATAAAAGAATTTTTTTTTATTTTTTAAAATTTGTTTATTTTTTTTATTGCTGTGTTTTGTAAAAGGTAGATTTAATTTTAAAAAACCAATCAATAATCAATTTACACTTTTCATTTGTAAATTAATATCATATGTTATAAATGCACAGAAGAAAAACAAATGGAAAAATAAGGCATGATGAAATATAAGAAAAAATAATATAAAAATATTAAAAATATAGGTAGCCATCACAGACATACGAATATATAGACTAGAAATTAAAGGTGAGGGGTAAAATCAACTGTTGAAGAACGAAGGGGGTAAAGCTGACTGTGATTCGTCAATAAATCAATCTGACAGGATATAGGCATCTCGCATTTTAATATAACCATTTAGTTCTTAAAAGTAAAATCTGCTTTTGAATGAATAGACATTTTTACATGGGAGCGCAAATTACTCGCCACGTTATGAACTAATTTGCGAAGTCCAAATTCGGCAAAGTAAATTTATTCTATTTTCAGAGTCGTAGTTAGTTTCAGAGTATTTAGTTAAGACACTTTTACAAATGTTTCATAATTTACTTACCCCAGTAAACAACGATGAGCACACTTGAGAATCGCTACATTGTGATGTGATAGTATATGTTTCTAAAACTGATCCATATAATACGGTGTGAATAAGCTTAAAATAAAGTTAAATAATGCTTACTTATGGAATGTAATACGACAATTGGGTTTATTCTCTTTTTCACATCTATTTTTACAGGTTTTCATATCACAAGCAACCATTTTGCCGTGTTATTTCGTAAAATGCCTCGACCATAGCTCGACGCTAGTTCGAACAAGAATGATGACGTCACATTTTCAAGATTCACGGGAAGCCATACGCGAGCCCAGCCGGCTCCAATGGAACCGGTATGGGGAGTGGGGAATAATACGCTTTTAATCACCTAGGGCAGGTCTACTAATATTCATATGTCTATGGTAGCCATACAATAAAACCAATAAAGGTGGTCAATCATCTCTTGTTTTGAAGGTCAAGTGTGCAAAATTTCATCAATATCGGAATAAAACTGTAATTTTGTGTACAGATGGAATCCATGCCGCCCACCCAGTGTCCACCACAAACATACAGACCCTGTCCGTTACATAAATATTAATATTTACATTTTACGGCTACAAGCCACACAGCTCCAACAAAAAGTAAATACGAAGAAAACGCGAAATATTTTCACGAAAGAAAGGTATTTTAAAAACCTTATCAGTTGTTTTTCCACCTCCAGATACCGCCCTCCTCCAATCTCCCTTGTCTCGTAATGTTTTCACCCCCGCCCCTCTTGGCGCAATGAACGGGCAACATTCTGAAAATATGAACTAATACCTTTACCACTTGCCAAGCTCGGGGTATGGAAATCAGCCTGCATTGCAGCCACCGTTGACTGTATAGACAATACATACTAGAAATGCTTTCTAAGTAGATTTGAATGTAAACCAGTGGCGCCACTGAATTTGTTTTTGCTCTTTGTTCTACCCCATTTAATACGCGCTCTGTTCTCTGACACTGTCTGACATCGTATATCACCATTCTATTTGACCGAAAAGAAAATTTCATAAAGACGATGTAACGAATTTCTGCATTTGAAATTTTAACAAAGAATGGTCAGGCTTCTGGATTACAAAACACGCCCTCGTCACATTTCTAGTATTCTTATTTTTATCCTATCTCTGCCTTACCACATAAACAGTATAATATTATTATTTTAGCTTCAAAAAAGCTGAACACCATTGTAAGATGTTTAAGAATTGACTAACAAATCTTCCAACAGAATAATTAAAGCTTATGTATTTGATGTTGTTTTCTTTCTCTCATTTGATTTCATTCGTCAAATAGCATAATTCTAAGGTTACTTCTTTCTTTTTTTATTCAATGTACCTGTAAAATAAATTTTATCCTCACAAATTAAAATATTAACAAACATTATTTTAACGTAAATTACATTGAAAAGGATATTAATTATTATAATTTTTATACATATACAAGCAATTGCATCACAATATAATGTTGTGACTTTGTTGTAAACGAGCAATTACATCACAATATAATGTTTTAACGTCGTTGTATAAGAGTATGTTACTGTAAAGCATAATATCTCCTTATTTTGGTCTGAATCTGTAGCAGAAAAAACGTCTTGAACGGAGAGTTCTGACGCCATGATATTTATCATATAAGCAGCAAGAGCTACGTAGATTTTAGTAATCCGTATTATTATATGTTGAGATTAGATGCCATCAGTACGAAGTAAGAAAACTAGTAGGTGTCGCAAGGTTGTATTATGTTAAAGAACAGAGTTGCTTAACACAACAAAAAATTTTAAAAGGTTCATCATAAATACCAAAAAACAGCCTTCGTACTCATATTGTAAATGAAAATTTCAATGTTAATATCAATAAGTGCTTTACGGGAATCAAAACCACGATATATCAAAGTCAAATTCAGAGATTCTGCTCTACGAATGTAGTCTTTTGAGAGATCTTATCTAGATATTAATATTTTATACATATTTTCCGAAGGTTTAAGATTAAATATCAATCTCTAAATCAGTTATAATATACCTGTTCTTATTATGTATCTATAGAAGGAAAAACTAAGAATATATGTACATTTTGGCACAGATTTATGTTTATAAAACAGGGCGTGTTCTGAAAAGTTGGAAAAATAAGTATTCTGAGTTTGCTCGTATTTTGACAGATATCTACAAAGAGGGCATTTTTATTATTTTGAAATCCACACACGCGTCGTTTTTGACATTGATCTTGTTTGTCATAAAATTCCACGACCTTAAAAAGACACGAATCAACACTTTGCACTTTTTGATGAGTGATATTAATTTTAAAAGCCCGTCGGTGTAGTCGCTGACGCGGTTTGTCTGGTTTGTTTTTCCAAGTCTTGTTTAACCTCTGGCGCACGGATGAACATGAAACTGAACCTAATTTGTATAAACATAACCGGCGAACGAGCCTTTATTCTTAATGCAAACATCACACTTTGTGTATACATCCTGTTTACCCAACCGACTACCCTCGCTGAGACCCTTCCCATGGTCAGAGATCCCCTTAAGGGAATCTCAAATCAGATTGAGAATTTTATACCCGATGGTAACACAGGCGAAACGAAAGCTTATACTTATTGTAATTTATTCAAAGCTCTCGCCGTTATATCGCTATAAAAATTCCAAGATCAAAAAGAAAAAAGGTTTTTTTGTTTAAAATTTTAAAACATTTTTTTTTAAACACAAACGTCAGTTCAGGGTGTGTTATAATCTTAATGTTATATATAATAAATGATATATATTGATAACATCAACATCAATGTACGGGACGTGTTTGCCTGCACAAGAAAAAACTGTAAAATATAAGCACCGGCACACATTTGCCTTTGTCCTGTGTAATGATTCAAATAAAGCACTTGAGGTATTTCATTTGAATCATTACAGAGTTATTTAAAATATCATAAAAATGCAGGGAATATCGACTATTGTAATATGTTTGCCTCAATGAATGCGTCTTGAGAAAGACGATATATTCGAAATTTGTAATTTGCTTTTGAAAAGAACGCCTTTATAAAGGCGGTTGTTTTTATTGCGGATAAAACTCCTTGTATTCGTCCAAGGTCAGTCAGTAACGGCTCTGTGACATCGGGGCCAGTGAGCAGGACCGCACGCTGGAGGGAAGGCTCTCCGGGACTGGCTGGCAGGCGGGCTGGCAGGCGGGCTGGCTCAGTCGGCAACGTTCAGTCCCCTCGATCCAGGGAATATCGACTCTTGTATGTTTGCATAAATGAATGCGTCTTGAGAAAGACGATATATTCGACATTTGTAATTTGCATATTGAAAAGAACGCTTTTATAAAAGCGGTTGGTTTTTATTGCGGGTGCAACTTCTTGTATCCCTCCAGGCTCAGTCGGTAACGGCTCTGCGGGGCGCTGGCTGGTTCAGTAGGCAATGGCAGATCCTCTCTCCGAGGCTGGCTGTTGGGAAGGCTCAGTGAAGCCCGAGGCAGAGGCGCCGCGACGTCGGGGCGTCGTTGGCTTGTCGGTGAGCAGCGAGCTCAGCAGCAGGCAGTTGCAGTAGACAGCGGAAGTGGAGCGGGGGGGGGGAACCGGGTTGAAATCAAACACAGCGTGTTGCTCTCAGGTAGCGAAGCGGGTCAGGCAGAGCGGACAGCGGTAGATGTTGCTCGGTCCAGGGCTTATGGCGGAATGGGCAGGGACCGGTTTTTGCGGCGCCTTTATAAGATTCTATAGGACCGCGCCTCCGACCCTTGATTGTTTTATGGAATTCCCGTAACGAGCTTGCTTTTTTCTTGCTATGAAGCTCGCCACGTTTGTAGGATAAAATCTGTTTATCTCAGAAATATAGGAATATTTTATAATATTAGACCTTATTTGCCTCTGTCGCCCTGCCAAAACCACATCGTCGCAATATTGTTTATTTAGTTATAATAAGACATATTCTACAAGATAAGTGGTGAAATCTCTGTAACATTTTCAGAGTTTCGCTGATTACATAATTATCTTACGTGTAACATATTTTATTTCTATTCGAGCTTATTTAATTAACATATAAGTATCTTTGTATATAATTATTTAGTTAACATTGTTTCCTATTATTACAGGAAGGGCTTGCAAATTTGTATTTTTTTACAAATCTCTTGGATACACGTGGGCCGTTCAAGCAGGTTTTGTGCTTAGCCAATCAGCGGCTGCCTAGCCAGAGTAAGATGGTTGCTTGAGTTGAAGCGAGACAACTGCCTTTTAGGTCCGAGCGATAAAATTTACCGTTAAACGGCAGGGCAGGTTTTTAAACATGAGTTACCTATATGTAAGGCAGGTTTATCAACATTAGTTTTATGGAAGGTTTTACATAGTTTTCGACAGTGGTAAATATGATGGCATTTTGTTGTGTTTTTTATAATTGATGTACATTTTATATTGATGATGCTGATGACGTTCGATACACTCCTTCCCGTGCAGTAGTGGCTGCACCGAGCTATTTTTTCGAACGTGTCAGTCTTCGGTGGTGGTTGATGCATCCGAATCCAGTGATTGAGTGCGTGGTCACTCCTCCCATCTGGCCGTGGTGATTACTCTTGGGGCTTGCTTGTAAGTTCTCGGTTCCGGGGAGCGGCTGCAGGGTGACGCGCGTGGGATTTGGGCGCGCTCGCAGGTTTTGAATGGCGGTGAACTGGTATCCTTTTGTGTCGGGGTATCGGTCGTGCATTTTTGAGTTGTTGCGTATCCGGGAGAGGGGGGCATTTCAGGCCGGATGTGCGCTTAGGTGCGCGCTGGAACTGTGAAGGGGCCAGAGTTGAATCCGGCTAGCTTGCTGCTGCAATTTTGATGACAAGCCGGACATCATATAGTCACGGGGATTACTTTGCGGCATATCCAGAGCCGGCATTCGAAGCCGGTACGGTCACTACAAACTTGTGGGTGACAGGCTAGCCATCATGTAGTCACGGTTCACTGCATATCCGGGACCGGCATTCGAGGCCGGGACGGTCGCAGCAAACACGTGATTGACAGGATGGCCAACATTTAGTCACAGTTTGCAGCATATCCGCAACGATTCGAGGCCGGGACGGTCGCCGCAAACTTGTGAGTGACCATTATATAGTTGCGGTTTGCTGCATATCCGGGACCGGCATTCGAGGCCGGGACGGTCGCAGCAAACACGTAGGTGACTGGCTGGCCGCAGTCGAATCGGGCTGCGCTCCGGATGGTGTCGGCTCTCGAGATGTTACGTATCCGGGGGGCCGGCATTCGAGGTCGGGCCGGTCGCTTCAAGCTCGTGGGTAGACGTAGCCATCATACGCGCATCAGGGGGCTCTGGCTGGTGATGGTGGCCCAGTGTAGTAGGGGGCCTATCCAACAAGGCGGGCTGCGGTACTGCGAACTCGGCAGCTTGGCGGCGAGATGTTTATTTTTATAGGTCTGCAATCTGTTTTGCGTGCCAGTTAGCATTCATCCCCCGGCAAAGCGCACGTAATGATCCCCAGTGTACTCGAATTGTATTGTCGTCATCTTATCGGAGTCCTGGGGGTGCGGGTCACTGTACGGCTGGCACATCGTATAAGGTAGTAGGGTACTCCGTCTGTAGGCGGTGTCACTGGTTGCATAGGTTTCTGGCCGCCAGCGCGCTCGGGGTGCATGTTATACCCCGGCTGAGTAGATATTCTGGCTGTCTGGCGGGCAGGCTGACACCTCTCACGGCTCTGCGGGCTAGTGCATGCAGTGTGAGCGTTGTTTGGTTGCTCACCCGGGCAATGTCACCGGCAATGTTACTGATTATCACCGGCGGTGTCACCGGTTGCGCAGGACCCATGCGCATTGTACCGCGGCTGGTTAGATATACTGGTTGGCTGTCGGGCTGTCCACTGTAGAATTTGAGTAGGTACGACACCGCATCCGGGATGTCACCGGCAATGTCACTGGTTGGCACTGGCGATGTACTGGTTGTCACCGGCGATGTACTGTTTGTCACCGGCGCACAGGACTCGTTCGCATTGTAGCTCGGCTATTTAGGTATACTGGTTGGCTGTCGGGCTGTCTACTGTAGAATTTTAGTATGTAAGGCACCGCATCCGGGATGTCACCGGCAATGTCACTGGTGATGTACTGGTTGTCACCGGCGATGGATGGTTGTCACCGGCTACACAGGACTCGTGCGCATTATATCTCGGCTGTTTATGTATACTGGTTGGCTGTCCGATGTAGAGTTTGACAGGCAGTGGCTCATCGTGCCGCTCTGAGTATGTAAGACACTGCATCCGGGATGTCACCGGCAATGTCACTGGTTGTCACCGGCGATGTACTGGTTGTCACCGGCGGCGTCACTGGTTGCGCAGGCCTCGTGCGCGTTATACATTGGCTGAGTTTGTATACTGGCTGGCTGTTGGGCTGTCCACTGTAGAGTTTGACAGGCAGTGGCTCATCGTGTGGCTCTGAGTATGTAAGACATTGCATCCGGGATGTCACCGGCAATGTCACTGGTCGTCACCGGTGTTGTACAGGTTGTCACCGGCGACGTCACTGGTTGCGCAGGCCTCGTGCGCGTTATACATTGGCTGAGTTGGTATACTGGCTGGCTGTCCAATGTAGAGTTTGACAGGCAGTGGCAAGCCGTGTGGGCGTTGTTTGCTCACTGGAGCGGTGACTGTGTGTAATCACCGCCGCCGGGATGTCACTGGTTGCGCAGGCCTCTGCTCTATATACCTCGGTAAGCGACAGCAAGCTCAAATAAACCCGAGCCATGTGGGGCCCGGGGCCGAGGTGCTGCGACATCGGGAGCAGCGAGCACAGGAAAGCACGTGGGCCCGGGGAAGAGGCGCTGCGACAACGGGGCCTTGGTCTCCGGCAAGCCCGGTGAAGAGGCGCCGCGACGTTGGGGCGTCGGTCACCGGCAAGCTCAGAGAAGCCCGGGGGTAGAGGCGCCGCGACGTCAGGGCGTCGTTGGCCTGTCGGTGGAGCCCGAGCCAAGAGGGCTCAGGGCATGAGGGAGCCCGAGCCGAGAGGGCTCAGGGCTCGGTGGGAGGGGGGTGCCCCTGGACTGCTCTGACATCGGCTGGTGTTCCAGCGAGCAGAACCGCACGCTGGCGGGAAGGCGGTCGGGAGCCGGCGTGTGTCTGCTTTCAGGGCGGGAAACCGGCATCTTAGATGACTTCCGGGTCTCTCAGCCACTGCAAGGTGATGACATCTCCACCGGGGCAGGACTGAAGGCGTGATGTGTGGTTCCGGCTCGAATGGACCACTTTGTACGGGACGTGTTTGCCTGCACAAGAAAAAACTGTAAAATATAAGCACCGGCACACATTTGCCTTTGTCCTGTGTAATGATTCAAATAAAGCACTTGAGGTATTTCATTTGAATCATTACAGAGTTATTTAAAATATCATAAAAATGCAGGGAATATCGACTATTGTAATATGTTTGCCTCAATGAATGCGTCTTGAGAAAGACGATATATTCGAAATTTGTAATTTGCTTTTGAAAAGAACGCCTTTATAAAGGCGGTTGTTTTTATTGCGGATAAAACTCCTTGTATTCGTCCAAGGTCAGTCAGTAACGGCTCTGTGACATCGGGGCCAGTGAGCAGGACCGCACGCTGGAGGGAAGGCTCTCCGGGACTGGCTGGCAGGCGGGCTGGCAGGCGGGCTGGCTCAGTCGGCAACGTTCAGTCCCCTCGATCCAGGGAATATCGACTCTTGTATGTTTGCATAAATGAATGCGTCTTGAGAAAGACGATATATTCGACATTTGTAATTTGCATATTGAAAAGAACGCTTTTATAAAAGCGGTTGGTTTTTATTGCGGGTGCAACTTCTTGTATCCCTCCAGGCTCAGTCGGTAACGGCTCTGCGGGGCGCTGGCTGGTTCAGTAGGCAATGGCAGATCCTCTCTCCGAGGCTGGCTGTTGGGAAGGCTCAGTGAAGCCCGAGGCAGAGGCGCCGCGACGTCGGGGCGTCGTTGGCTTGTCGGTGAGCAGCGAGCTCAGCAGCAGGCAGTTGCAGTAGACAGCGGAAGTGGAGCGGGGGGGGGGAACCGGGTTGAAATCAAACACAGCGTGTTGCTCTCAGGTAGCGAAGCGGGTCAGGCAGAGCGGACAGCGGTAGATGTTGCTCGGTCCAGGGCTTATGGCGGAATGGGCAGGGACCGGTTTTTGCGGCGCCTTTATAAGATTCTATAGGACCGCGCCTCCGACCCTTGATTGTATTATGAAATTCCCGTAACGAGCTTGCTTTTTTCTTGCTATGAAGCTCGCCACGTTTGTAGGATAAAATCTGTTTATCTCAGAAATATAGGAATATTTTATAATATTAGACCTTATTTGCCTCTGTCGCCCTGCCAAAACCACATCGTCGCAATATTGTTTATTTAGTTATAATAAGACATATTCTACAAGATAAGTGGTGAAATCTCTGTAACATTTTCAGAGTTTCGCTGATTACATAATTATCTTACGTGTAACATATTTTATTTCTATTCGAGCTTATTTAATTAACATATAAGTATCTTTGTATATAATTATTTAGTTAACATTGTTTCCTATTATTACAGGAAGGGCTTGCAAATTTGTATTTTTTTACAAATCTCTTGGATACACGTGGGCCGTTCAAGCAGGTTTTGTGCTTAGCCAATCAGCGGCTGCCTAGCCAGAGTAAGATGGTTGCTTGAGTTGAAGCGAGACAACTGCCTTTTAGGTCCGAGCGATAAAATTTACCGTTAAACGGCAGGGCAGGTTTTTAAACATGAGTTACCTATATGTAAGGCAGGTTTATCAACATTAGTTTTATGGAAGGTTTTACATAGTTTTCGACAGTGGTAAATATGATGGCATTTTGTTGTGTTTTTTATAATTGATGTACATTTTATATTGATGATGCTGATGACGTTCGATACAATCAATATGAAGTTGACTGCAAACTGATATAATATATTAAATGTTTTCGGCCCCGCATGCAAAATTTTTATCGATTTATAAGAAATTTCTCGTTAACTCCTTAAGTTTTTAAGTTCCAAGAAAAAAATTATTTTGTAGATAATATCTAAACATTCCTTATGCCGAAACGTTAATTATATGAAATTCCCTCGATTGCAAATTAAGAACCGAAAAATATTAATAACGCGTTTCGTTCTGTTATTTAATATGTCGTGGTAATGAAAAAAAAACCACAGTGTATCTTTAAATGCAAAAAAAACATTTGTAGAGAGATATTTGCTCTATTTCAAACAGGTTTGTATTATTAGATGTTTTCGCCGTTTTCGCTTAATTATTATCGTTTTTTTTATTATAAGTGCGCTCCCTCTAACATTCGTATTTACATACCTCTACTTTAAACCATCTTTGAACGTTTACTACATGCTTAATATTAAGTTTCCTCACAATCAGCCAAATAACGGGAGAAGAGTGTGATAATAATATTCACATTATGAAAATATATAGGTTACAGTAATGCTGCCACGTGAAAAGTAAAAGAAAAAAAAAACAAAAATTAATGCTTTTTTCTTTGCGAAGAGCTTGAAAAAATATGAGACACTCCTAACGAAAAATTATGCTCCCATTTACTAAGTAAAACTTTTCGTTCATCAAAAAGGAATTTTCCACGATTCTAAAAAAGACTTTCTTCATTAAAATGTCAACGTTTGTGATTGATCACGTAGCTCTATTCCCGAGCGCTCTTCAGGCAGATGGTGCCGTGTAGTACCTTTGAGCCTTTATCTCGGACAGGAAACTTATTTAGTGTTAAATGACGTCCAATCTGTTTTGCATATATTTTCATCGTTGTCAATGGTAATTGTGGAGCTGAACAAAGCGAACTTTAGGGCAGATAGTGTTCTCTGACACCTCAGTAGACTAAAGACGGAACTTTAAAACAGAATAGAACATCGGGCGAGATTATTCAAATCCCAAGAAACTTTAAAAAAAGGGATGCTCAGATAAATAATAGTGAACTTTGAAGTTTATTTCTATGAAATAAACACATATTGAGATACCTACATATGAAATGAACACTTCTTCTTAACACAACCCACAAATGAGTACCTCCTGTTTTTCACATATTGAGATACCTACATATGAAATGAACACTGCTTCTTAACACAACCCACAAATGAGTACCTCCTGTTTTTCACATATTGAGATACCTACATATGAAATGAACACTTCTTCTTAATACAACCCACAAATGAATACCTACTGTTTTTCACATATTGAGATACCTACATATGAAATGAACACTTCTTCTTAACACAACACACAAACGAGTACCCACCTCCTGCATTTTCACATATTGAGATACCTACATATGAAATGAACACTTCTTCTTAACACAACCCACAAATGAATACCTACTGTTTTTCACATATTGAGATACCTACATATGAAATGAACACTTCTTCTTAACACAACACACAAACGAGTACCCACCTCCTGCATTTTCACATATTGAGATACCTACATATGAAATGAACACTTCTTCTTAACAAAGCCCACAAATGAGTACCCATCTCCTGTACTTTCACATATTGAGATACCTACATATGAAATGAACACTTCTTCTTTACACAACCCACAAATGAGTACCTACCTCTTGTGTTTTCACATATTGAGTTACCTATATATGTATATCGATGGCTGGTATCAAAATATTAACAACCAGAAATTACTTGTTGAGAGAAAACTAACTTGTGTTTGTTGCTTAAAGTGAGATTATTGTGTAAAGTATCTACGTTTACTTAACTTAACAAAGCTTATAAACATATTTCTCCAAACACATTTTAGAACTTCATCAAAGTTCCAACAAGTGTTTTCTCATTTGAGGATTATGTTTCAAATTAGGTTTCTATTTAAAAAGAAAAATGTAATCAATACCTTTTTGAAGTGAAACTTCTTTAGCCGCGTAATGAATTTTCGGGAACGTAGTAAAACCGAGTCAAGATCGAAACGAAAAAGCGGGTACCCCCACCACCGCTCACCGTTCAGAAAAATGGTGTACAAAATTCGTTGTAATTATTAAACAAGTTAAATAACGTATTTTCGCACAATTTCGCAAGTCCAGTATGGTCTAGTGGCTAGGATACCTGGCTCTCACCCAGGAGGCTCGGGTTCGATTCCCGGTACCGGAAATTATTTTTGGTCAATTTTCTGAGATACTGTTTTATTTAATTTGTGTTTTGATTATTTCAGGTGATATTTTTAAGAATTCATTTTATTAAATACAAGCAGTGACTTGAAAAAAATCATAAAATTGTTAATTTTTCAATATGGACTTTTGGCAGCCGGGATGTATTTATAATTTCACAATTATTTTAGGAATGCGGAAGCACATCATGCAAGATTCCCATTCTTGCGACCCGGGTTCGATTCCCGGGCAGTGCACTCCTTTTTTATGGAGAATCATTATTTTTCAAAGGAAGGATATTTTTGATATTGTATTTTAGCTCCAGTAGTATGAAATAAATTTTTATTTCATATTATATTCATATACCCCCACCACCGCTCACCGTTCAGAAAAATGGTGTACAAAATTCGTTGTAATTATTAAACAAGTTAAATAACGTATTTTCGCACAATTTCGCAAGTCCAGTATGGTCTAGTGGCTAGGATACCTGGCTCTCACCCAGGAGGCTCGGGTTCGATTCCCGGTACCGGAAATTATTTTTGGTCAATTTTCTGAGATACTGTTTTATTTAATTTGTGTTTTGATTATTTCAGGTGATATTTTTAAGAATTCATTTTATTAAATACAAGCAGTGACTTGAAAAAAATCATAAAATTGTTAATTTTTCAATATGGACTTTTGGCAGCCGGGATGTATTTATAATTTCACAATTATTTTAGGAATGCGGAAGCACATCATGCAAGATTCCCATTCTTGCGACCCGGGTTCGATTCCCGGGCAGTGCACTCCTTTTTTATGGAGAATCATTATTTTTCAAAGGAAGGATATTTTTGATATTGTATTTTAGCTCCAGTAGTATGAAATAAATTTTTATTTCATATTATATTCATATACCCCCACCACCGCTCACCGTTCAGAAAAATGGTGTACAAAATTCGTTGTAATTATTAAACAAGTTAAATAACGTATTTTCGCACAATTTCGCAAGTCCAGTATGGTCTAGTGGCTAGCTGGCTCTCATAGTGGATACCTGGCTCTCACCCAGGAGGCTCGGGTTCGATTCCCGGTACCGGAAATTATTTTTGGTCAATTTTCTGAGATACTGTTTTATTTAATTTGTGTTTTGATTATTTCAGGTGATATTTTTATTTATTATGTGCATCTATATAAAAAGGTTTATATATTTTTTTTGGCTTTGCCTGTCTCACTAGAAATTCTGTGCCGAGACAGACTAGCTTACAAATATTTTATAATATTAAAATAAAGTGCATTTTTCAATAAAGCAAAAATATATATATTTTTTTGAAGTGAAACTTCTTTAGGCGCGTAATGGATTCGGGGACGGAGTAAAACCGAGTCAGGATCGACACGAAAATGCGGGTACCCCCACCACCGCTCACCGTTCACTGTCCCTCTCTCACCATATGCGCTTGTTGAGGTGGGGGAGCCGCTCACGAACGTTCTCTCTCTTCTCTTCTTTCCTCTCTCTCAGACACCAGCGAACTGCGCCACGCCAAGCATCAGCTGCTTGGTTAGTATACTGCGTCGTGAGTGTAATACGAGTGAAATACGTAATTGATTGTGGTTCATACGGTTAATTTGAAAATAGAGAGAGAGGAATAAATTAAATTTGAAAATAGAGAGAGAGGAATACTAGAAGTTTCACTTCTGTCTTGCGTAGGCTTGACACACCCACTTTTTTTTATGTTGATATTTGTGTTGGGTAAAAAGGCAAACGTACCAAACAAACAATAGAGGAATGTAATTATATTGTACTTATACGAAAATCATTTGGATTTTTACGGGTTGTAAACTATTTAAAAGAAATAAATAGTAGTTTTTGCAATAATTTTAACATTTATTAAGTTATCGCATACGTTATCAGTTATAAGTTTTTTTAAAGTGAGACAACAGCATCATGAATAATTGTAAAAAGTGTAAGTTTGTAAGCTATTGATTTGAAAGTCAACTGATGTCGCTTATTAAGGCAATATTTTACGACTCCTAGGCCCCAAACAGGAAAGTAAAATTGGTACTTGAAAAAATATGATTCTTTTGGTTTCATAATTACCGAACGTGATGGCACTTCAACACATCATAAATTTCAAGTCATCAAAAGCGATGAAAAAAACGTAACATAAAAATCTTACTTACGTACCCTATTTCACCTAGTTTTTGTTTCATCACTTTTCATGACTTTATAAAACTTTTTAAAGGTATGTTGAATTGTCTTTTTGTGCAGATTCCGGCTACCGATTTTTTTTTAAATCATCAGAAATAAGGATTTTTTTTGCTTATTTCAGGCACACCCACTTGCACCTCATACTTTTATAGTTGAATCTCTTGAATGACAACATCAAAAAGAGTATGATGAAAACACAGTTTTCGACAATTCGGATTTGTAACAGTTTTGAGATCAGCAAACGATATTTTTTGTCATATAAAGTTTCTATTTCCGGCGAGAGGTATTTAAATATGGTTGCATAGCATTTTTTAAGGGGATAGTCCTTACCCCACCGAGTTTCATGTATCGTGCTTATGTCGCCCGAGATCTGTGCGGTACATTAGGGCGGCGAATGCTGGCATCGCTGGCGCCCCGCATTAGCGTTCAAGCGGGTATGCTTTTCGAGTTTACGGCTGCAAACCTTTCAAATGCGGTAAAGTGAGCGTATTATAATACCGGAATTCGACATATTATGGTATACTCATTGAGTAAAGGTAATGGACAGGACACGGCCTGTGAAATACGACACTGCTTATAGTCAATTCGCTTGCGGCAGTGATACTAACGAAATTAGTTCGCCGTATACAGTATTTTGATATTGATATTTTTTTAATACATCAAACACCAAATAAAGAGCTTTTACTAGAATTTATATCTACAATCAAAACAACAAATCTAATTGGACGAACTGCCTAGCTCTATATTTTAATTTTTTTATTGTACTATTACTAATCTATTATTTTCCATGTTTTTATGTTGTTGTGCTCATTTAGATGTGCAATGTCTTAAATAATAAACATGTAAAAGCCTAGCCGGTTGTGAAAAATTAAAATAAATCAATACAATTATTATGGTATCGCCACTAAAGTTATCTCTAGGGATTACATTTAATATATCATTAGAATGCTTCTAAGCTGGACAACTTCAATAGTTTATAATTAATTAAACAAATCCGTTTAATTAACATTTGAATAGACTGGAAGGGGTGTTCTACACAGCGGATCGATAAATCACCCATTTTCTGAGTGATTGCTTAATCAAAACACTGACTAAATAAGTTGTTTTTGTGCGTAAGTCGTTGAACGGTTTGGCATCATTATAATCGGCTAATCTCTGGGTGGGTAACGGTCTTAACCAAAGTCAAGTTACGCTCGTTGAACAGTGATGACATGGGCGTGCATTCCACGTATAAGCACTGCTTACTCTACCATATTTGCATAACATAAAAATAGTATAAAAATTCATTAAATTATTGCAAAAAATAAATCTTAGACTAAAAAAATACGCGCGAAGTTTCGATGCGAATCGACCCACCTGCACCGATCACCCTATTAAAACGCCTCATAAGTATTGACTTAGAAGAAGCAAGTGCCGCCAACGTCAGAGAAGATAATTCAATGTATACGTGTGTGTTGTGAGCCGTGTGTACAATGTACATTCAAGTGATTTGGGTTAGTTTTTGTTAGTTTTTTTGGGTAGTGTCTATGGGAACAAATTCAATGGCAAGCAGTGACTAACTTTTATTATTGTATTGGCTTTTTTCATGAAATTGTGCCGGCCGAAAAAATTTGGTAATTTTAAATGTAAAATAAAAATTAATTTGCTTTAAAGTGTATAAATTAGTAGGTCATTTGATGTGGTTTAGATTATCCCAACCAATCCAGAATCTTAGCCATTCTCAGCGAAAACTTACCACATAGTGAATAATATATATGATATCAATTAATTCGCTGTTTTTCATTCTACCTAGCCTGACTAAAAACTCCGTGCACGTCACTGAGTGCTGATATTATTAACATCCGACTGGTTGTAAGGTATTGAAGTTTCCTAACTTGCGCATTTAACATATTGTGCCACACTGCCATGGTTTTCTTATATGATGTTCAAATGTATCATTTTTAGGCGAAATCTGCATATAAACGTATATTCGTCTTCAATGAGGATTTTAATACAATATATTTATTATATTTTGTAAATATCAAAACTCTGTACTTAAACTCTGTAACTTCAAATATGAAATGGGCGAATTCATATAAATAATATTATTTTGTATATAATTTGGCAGCACTAATTAAACAACATATTTGCCTTCTGCGTCCTTGTCTGACATTTCGAAAATTTGAACTAGGATATAGAATGTGTTGTGCAAATTAGAAAATTATCAAAAAATCTTTAAAATCCAGATAAGCGATATAGGACATACAGATAATATATTCTACAAAATCATAATACCATTTCTATATTTGAGATGTGTAATACGTTTTGATACTGTTTTTATCTTGGCAAGTCAAGTTACATTCTGTGATCTTTCAATAATGTTACTAGTAACTACTACTGTCTAATAAGAGAAGAAAAAATACTTATTTTTTATTATTGTCGAAATAAATAAATTTAACTTTAAAAAATACACAGTACAGTAAAATTGTACAGTAAAAAACCATCATTAATTTACATTGTTTTCGAGAATACGAAAATTTTGATCTTACATTTAGAAAATTTTCTTTCAAAAAGGTGGAAAAGTTATCAGAAAACAAGAAATAAAAGTATCAAAGCAGATTTCCAACTTTTATAAAGATTTCAGTTTACAAGAATTATTTAGTACAGAGGTTTTCATAATTTATTTTGGTACAATATTTTACATTTCTTAGTACAATTTAGTAATGTTGGCCTCACTGGGTGGCTTTACCCGTGCTGAGGTCTCCATGTGATAATACAAAAAATATTCATAATACATTTCAAGAAAATATATATAATGCTTGTGAAAAAAAAAAAACATGAGATTAAGATACTTTTAAACTAAAAATAAAGAATTTAAATTAAATTAAAGTAAAATTTAAATAAAAACCAATGAAAAATATGTAAAAAATGAAATAAAGTTAAAATCGGTATATTTATATTATATGTTGTGTGTTTGTGAGTAATGTGTGTTTTATATTAGTTTTGTGTGTTACGTATAGGTTTTATTATTTTATATTTTGAAATTTTGGTAATATTGTCTTTTTTGTTCTTTAATTCAATTTGTAATTAGGTGTTTGAATTTATTTTTGTTTTCCTCCATTTTATTTTCAAGTGTTAGACTGTTGAAAACTTTTGTAGCATGGTATTGATAGCTTCTTTGTCCAAAGTTTTCTTTGTACGCTTGTCTAACTGTTTTTTTAATGATATTTTGTCTATAATGAAATTTGTTTTTTGGTCAAAAATGTAGTTTAGTAGTGTTTTAACGTATAATTGGCTTATATCTAGTACGTCACAACTGTTGAATATTTGGTCTGTATCAGTCACTCTATGTTTTTTACTATTACCTTTAAGATCGTTTTCTGTGCGATTTCTAATAAATCAATAGCCGATAGACAATAATAATATTACAAATTTTCTTATTTTGTATTCAAACACACATGAAAACATTTATCAATTAACGCCTTGTTTTCAAATGGATGCAACATTAAAAAGTTTCCTTACTTTTTAAAGAGAAGTTTTTTTTCAGTTCGTGAGATTGTCAGAGTTTAACAATGCTTTCTGAGGGCGAAACTATTATATTCCCTATACTCAGTAGAATTTTAAATCTTGCTTTCAATTATAGTAATAATAATATGAACAAACAAAGATAATATTAAACTAAATATACAAAAATTTTCAAAATAAACAAACTTCCAGAAACAAAAAATCTCTTGCTGAAAAAGAATATATATTGATTTTGACCTTACTTGCAGTAATTTAAAAATAAGTACAAATATTCATAGAATATTTAGGTCAGAAAGCCATAAAATATCATAATGATTTGTGATATGCCGCCATTGTTCCTTTACAGAGTTTACTTTTTTCACTCATTTCGTTATGCAAATTATACACATTGCTGCATAAAAATATGTAAATGTGACATTTTTCTCGCATTTTCCCCTCACACGGAAACCTATGCTATGAATACGAAATTCAGTCGCCGGTGTGCTAAGGAAATTAAACCCTTGACCGTTAAGATTTGCGAGCGAGTTTGCACTCCGGTAGACGATAATAACTGTAACTAGTTCACTACTTGTAATGTTGTAATAAAATCGTAATGAATTGTTATGAGTTTAAACACGATGCTGTATTATATATAATATATAAATATATTTATTTAAATATTTTTATTTACTCATTTTCTAAGAATTTAAAGTCAGAAAATTAAATACTCTTTTCCTGTATCACGCAACCTTACAAGTTTACAAAGATGATATCCTAAACAAAACCATACCATTCAAAAACACACCAAATCTCAGGCAAAAATACAGGTTACCAATTCCGATTTGTAAAAAAACTTTGGGTCAGCAAAACTACAAATACTTGGAACAAATTTCTTCAATAAATTGCCAGAAAATATAAGATCTCTAAATGATAGTTTCAAAGAATTCAAAACACAAATAAAAAAATATACTGAAAACCTAAACTAAATAAAAAAAACATAAATAAATAAAAGAAAAACAAATACAAAAATTTAAAAAATAAAATAAAAATCTAAGAAACTAAACAAATAATACATCACCCATACACACAAGCAATTGCTTATTATGGGAAAATATTGAAAAATAATAAATATTAATCATATCATAGTATCTTTTATCTTATTACTAGTGAAATATATTATGTATATCACACATTGTAATTTTTTTTTATTCAATAAATATAATTAAATAATTGCACATGGTTATTCTAAATCTCAATGATAAAATGAATATCGTGCGTTTGTCTTTTTGAAAACTATTTCTAACAAATTAAGAGCTTTATTTTCGGTTATTGCGTATTTAATTTTCAGATGTGGTACATAACGTTTTATACTGCCTACTAATGGCTGTCATAACTCAACCTAGTTTAAACATTTTTTTGTGTAAATTGTAAAACATCAGAAAGTTTTTTTGCGTTTTTTAGTAATGAGACCAGCCTTGCTAATAAAACACATTTTCCAACAGTCAAACGGTGTTTTAGTTCCACTTTGAAAAAAGAGAGGATAATTACTGTTTCGAATTATTAGTAATAAAAATGTTTTTTAATTGGCTGCGAAAGAACTGGTAACTCTGCATTTTGGCAGACTGACACATGAGGTTCCCGTCTTGAAAAAGTTAGGGAGAATGACATTTAATTTGTAATCGACTGGTACCGTGTGAATTCAACAATAATTGCACGAAAGTGATATTTTTAAATAACATAAATGACTTATGCATATTGAAGTCAATATTGCGCAAACGATGAATTGAAAATGTCAAAAAGCCTTTGATAAACTAAAAAAAATTGCGTGACATGCTATTTCACCAATCCAATGCCAGAATTACACATGGCCGAAATCACACATGGCCAAAATTACACATGGAGAGAATTACATCTGCTTAAATGACATTTACTGGAATCACATAAAAACTTTAATAGGATTAATAGGCTTAAGTGAGTGTTTAACTCTAGGTGTGCCGACGCAAAATTTTCGCCTAAGATAAATTTTCGCCGATAACTTACTTGTTTTTGTGAAATTATGTTTTTGTAATTTGTATTGTCTTACCAGATGATGTGAAGTATTTATAAAAATATTATACAATCTACCGTGAGCAGTTTCTCCAGAATATTGTTCCTTTCGGAAACGGCGGCACAAAAGAGGAAGTGCGTGAAAATAAAATATTAAAATTTTGTGTATTATTATCGTTACGCCGCATCGCCTACATTTCTATACTAATCTAAAACAAATTCACTGTCTTCGTGCTTCCGGAAAGCGAATTAAGAACTAAACCTAGCATTAATATTGATGAAAATCGAATTAATAACGTATTCTGGCGTTATTCTCGGCTATAAAATATAATTTAGCTCTTTTCCAATCTTTGGAACGTCTTCCTACTTTAGCAAGAAGCAATTATAAATCACGTTAGATTAAATAAATTGTATTAAAGAAAGTATTGATGTTACAGTATTTTGGCACGATTTAGTGACAACTTTATTACCGATGTAAGAATTATTTATGTCTAAGTTTCCATTCCCATTTTGTAATAAATTTTTCTGTCAAAGTATGGTAATTGATGCCAATTTCAGGGTATTATTTTTAATATTTATTTGGTAATATGTTAGTGATTTTTAATCTTAAACATATTTCGTTATCATGATTTTATAATATCTTTGAAGGATAAAACAGCTATCGCATCTTCAATTTTTTCAACATTATTTCTTTTAAATAAAAAACCAGAAGTATAGACTCACTACAGCAGAGCAGTTCAGCAAAAAATTAATTGCTCAATAGCAGATGATTTCTATTACTGAATATGATAATTCTAAGTTATGATTTTTTTTCGCTGAGTGCATTTAAAATAGCTCCCCTACAACAGTGTTTTAAAACAAAACAAAAAATGTGAAAAACGTAAATTTTACATTATTTTTAAAGAGTTGTTTTAAAAGTATTTTAAATATTTTCAAACTCTACACTTATCTTATTTTATTTGCTTTAATACTTCATTTTTTAAGTTAAATTTAACCTTTACGAACGTTATGTACGTGTACAAGAAGTGTCAGAATTTGAATCAAATACTACGTATATGGAAAAATAATAGGTATATAGGGAAATACTTGACGCTACGCTTGGATTCAACACTGGGACCGTGCTCCGGATCGTAAAATATAAATATCTCGCATACCGTTCCAGATCGTAAATTTAGTCAGCTATGAAGAAACTGCTAATCTCTCTTAAAACCTTTAACCAAGGAGATAGCACTCCGGTTGACAAAGTGTTTGAATTCGAGCTCTGACTACGTGTCTGCTTACAAATACTATGTGAACATATTTTCAACTAACTCTGCCTTTGAACGTGTGAATCTTTTACTTTTCCTATACAATGTATATTTTAAGAGGATTTTGTAAATGTAACACCCTCATACTCGTTCTAGTACGAAACGTGCAGATCCCTTTGCCTTAGTAACGAAGATAACAATATACTTATCTTTTATCACAGAACCAGAGGTGGAAAAACACTAACAGGAACATTCTCTAGCATTACTTTAATTAGATAAAACCGTTGCTTCGCTCGGCGACAGATCTGTTAGTCGTGTCCCCTGTGTTGATGAGATAACTTGTGAGGGTAAGTTCAGTAAACGCAAAACGGGTTTATGTACCGCGTGGAAACTGTTGAACAACCATGAAACTATTATCAAAAGATATTTGCCATTTTAATAATAATAATTGGATAATTTGTATATCGCCGTTGCTGTGAGAAATCACCTCAAGGGGGCTTTAGTTACTAAATTGAACAAAATATTGTGGAATCATAATATTTTACTTGTATTAAACATTACCTATCAAATGAATTTAACGTTCTATGTTTTCCTGTAAAATTATGTTGTTTGCTAAATCATATTTAATAGGCATTCAAGTTGCGAATTGAAAATGTAATTCAGGCTAACCTTGTAGCTTTGATGTTGTGTAGATTGCGGAATCATTTTTAACAACCGTTTATTGCGCGCCTTGCCATTTAACGTATAATTATTACTAATGATTGCTGCATGCATTTTCGACCGGATTCTGGTTTATTTCATTTATGTGATCCTCATAACTTTGGAACTACGTGCAAATTGCACAAAATGCTCGGTGAAATGCAGACATATTTGTATGGGCAACATATATAATATCTGTATGTACCTCATCCGTTGAACATTTTGCTGAATAGTGAAGATTCATACTTCTTTGTATCTTATTCCTGTCTTTTGTACAGTTAAGTAATCCAGGGTTTTGTATGAGCAACTCACATAATATCAGCAATGTCGCCTCTTTGGCAAAGTTATCCTGCACTAACTTTGACACATCCAGTAAAGAGAGATGAAAGTGTTGGCTCTACCGTTGATATTCAAGAAGCTTTGATGATCGTAGCAAGAACTGAGGATTTATCTTGGAATAACTAGACAGGCCAGTGTATTTAAGATCAAATCTAGAATATTTTACACAATGTGCAAAAACTATTTATGGCCCCCTCACCTCCGCATGTTAAGTAATAAAGTGGGTACCTCGTATGTGATGTGTTTCTTGCTCTGCGAAATATAAATGCCTAATACTTGTCGTACTGACCATTATATTCAGTAAAATATGAAAATGTTGAACAAAATGCAGCAAAACAGACAGTGCTATGTTAAGTCTCATTGTGTCGGGAGGGTCGTGCCGTTTTCAGTCGCTATCACAGTTTAACCCGGATAACACTTGCGCTTCGCCGTCCGCACGTTTATTGAAAATGGTTGTTCTTTCGTCGTCCAACGGGCCTTTTTTTTGCAAAATTTGCAACTTCTTCCCGTGAAATTAACTGAAAGAAAATATTTTGAAGATCGGTCTCACACCTTGGAAGAACTTAAAAATTGAATTCGCGAGGAAATATCCGCTACACCCGTTGAGGTGTGCCAAAAAGAGACCGAAAACTTCTTCATCAAAGTATCGCTGCTGAGGGCTATCATCTTTCTGATTTCATCTTCAAGACTTGATGCATAAAACGACATGATGTTCCAAATAAAATATGATAAATCCTATCTTTGTAAGTTGTGCTGTTTTTAAAATAGCCTTTCAAAACTGCATTGTCTGTTTTTGCAATGTCTGTTTTGCCGCACCCTGTAGTAATAAAGTGAATGTATATACTTTTATCAAATAAATTGTAACGCGGCTAACAAAGGGATCATTCGCTCCAAACATACAACCTAAATACAAAGAAATATTATTTATTTATTCCTCTCCATTGATATTTGCATAGGTGAAATATTTGAGTGGATGAATAAATATGCATCAGTGCAGAAAATGACATGTTATTTAGTCCGTCAATGATAAAACATGACAAAGCTCGTCAAATTATTAACAACACCAATAATAAACATGTTGTTAATTTTATGTCAAAGCAAATTTTATCAAACCACCATTTTCATGGCCGTCAGTCAACGCTAAAATATTCCTTATACAATTTTGCAGATTGTGGTGAAAATAATTTCTGCTGGATTTTTCTTTGTAACATTCAGTAATTAGCATCTTTCAAAATAATGGACTAAATATGAGCGACTTTGTAGAAATTACGAACAATGAAATTTTTTTTTAAAACCGACAGTTATAGTATTTTACAATTTTTTTGTGAAATATGTATTATTATTTAGGCCAATAAGAGGTTTTCACTGATGCATCTTAATTTTTTTATGAATAAACAAGACAAAAGAGTTACACTAACTTATGGGGCTGGGGTGGTGAGAAGGAGGAAAAGGGGATGGATTAATTAGTCTGTGTTAAGTATTGTATGAAAGTTAGTTATTGATTTCAGGTTTGAAAATGTGAGGTGCTGTATTGTATCTTTTTTTCCATTATTTCTGGCTTTCACCCCACAAGGTGTTCTTGGCCATCTGATAGTATTAATACTTCAGCGTCTGGACGGTGTAGGCCCTCTGATTGGTCAAATTTAAATTGTCTGTTTCGGTTAAATTCCGCCAACTTGAAAATGACACGATTTCATACTAAAATAGGATCGCCTCATAATAATACGAGATTTCTTCAAAAGCATCGTTTCTCCTCATATAATTTTTGGATAATATCAAAGAAAATATATTTTAGAAAGTTCATAATCCATTGGATTAATTACATTACAGTGAAAATTATCCACAGTTACGTAATTATGTTTGACGTTTATAAAAAAATCACGCGATCCTTCAATGGCCGATACGCACGGCTTTAGATTAGATCGCCGACAGAGCGCACCTCTGGCGGTCTAAAAACGAACCAAATGAATGGCGCGAATATTTAAATATGCAGCTCACAATATTTGAGTACTTACGATTAACAAGCAGATTTCTTCTGGAAGTTTATCACTTTGTAATGGCATTTTTCATTATTATTTATATTTTTTTTGTTTATTAATTATATCTGATTTTATATTGACATGTTTTCTAATTTCAAAATTATTTATTTGCGATGCTTTATATCCTGAGTGAAGTATTTTAAGACCTGAATTTTTTATCGAAAGTGTGATCATTATTCAAAAGATGATTTGCAAACTCAGATTCACTATTTCCATTTAGAGCCGTGCGATATTCTTTAGTTCTGACTTCAAAATTTCTATTGGTTCTACCTTTGTAAAAGAAATTACAATCATCCCAGTTGAGTTTTTAAACTCCTGATTTTTTTGTTCAACTGTCATTCTTATTAAGAATATATTTCTTCATTGTTATTAGTGTAAAACGCCAGTTGAATAGTATCAGGATTGTTTTATATATAATTTTAGAAGTATCGTTATCCACAAACAGAATTCTACGCCATTGTTTATTTCTATCTTTAGAAAGACCGTTTGAAGAGAATATGTTTAATTTTTTTATTTAGTATTTCAACTATCAATTTATTAGAATAACCGTTATTAAATGCTATTTGTCTTATGGATATATTGTTTTAAGGTTGTATGCTATTTGTTTTTTTCAGGTCTTAAAATACTTCACTATAAATAATATATAAATTTTGGAAACGAGGAAACATGTTAATATAAAAGCAGATATAATTAACAAGAATTTTTTTATAAACTCTCTTTTAAATATTTTCCCACTCAACTGGTCTTTCCCGTCTAACGATATTGTAATTCCTAATTATTATAAACCCAGCCTACTCTTACCCCTCCCCCCTCCCTCCTTCCACTTCTTCTTTCCCAATTGCAATCTATTTTTAATTTTTGACTTCGGTGTATACACAATAAAATGTAAACATTATATTTATTTATTTATTGGACAATTTGCATAGCGCCGCTTTTGTGAGATATCACCTCAGGGGCGCTATATTGTAATAATCTACCTTTATATATAGATTTTTACTCTCCTGATGATGTTGTATATATAATCTAACTTTAAACTTTATTAGATACAGTAACAGTTGTAGGTAAAGAATTACCACCAGTTGGAGTAAAATTAACACCTTTTAATTAAACCGAATTCTAATCTCATCGCACAATTACCCTCCTTTTATTCATAAACACGGGTACAATTAATCAATATGTAATAATCTATTATTTAAGTCAACTTTGTTAAAACTATCTTTAATTGTGACAAACTAAACGATATTGATTCAACTTATAGACATTGACGGTTGTAACACATATTTAAGCACTGCAAGTCTCCTATGAGCTAATTATATTAGGTACCTAAGATAACAGTTAATATCAGTTGTAGACATGTAGTCAATAATAGTGTTTCATTTGAAATAATCCATCACAAATACGTAAAATTTAATTTATTCAAACAACTGTCATTCTTATTATGCGTAAATTTAGCATGTTATTATTAATTAACTCCTTTCTGTTCCGTGTTTTAACAATATATATACTCACCCTCTCTCTGTGAACGTCCTAATATCTATCTATTAAATGTAACTGTTGTTAATATCACTTAAAATGGGCGAAGCCCAACGAAGAGCCGCCCGCAGGGCTTAGCAGAAAAAAACCCGCGGAGCGGGTTTTTAACTGCTAGTCATTTAAAATTATTGAGAAATGAAAAGTGAATTTAAATATTTATTTTATTTAAATAGGCAAATTTCAAAATTATAATGAAAATTGGAGCCGAGTTCAGACTTAGAAGAGATGCGATGTTGAATGGAGGGGAGGCAATTTTAGATAAGGCTTGATAGAAGAGAGGATATTTGTTTAGAGAGGGACAACCAAAAAATATGTGATCTAAAGTTCCCACTTTTTTTGTGATTTGTTTTTGGGGTGTTATGCCGTGTTGCGCTAACTCCTTCTTTAGCCAACGTTTCGGACAGCATTGCAGTGTCCATCATCAGGGCAGATGTGTTATTTAATAAACACATCTAATCACAAATAACACATCTGCCCTGATGATGGACACTGCAATGCTGTCTGAAACGTTGGCTAAAGAAGGAGTTAGCGCAACACGGCATAACACCCCAAAAACAAATCACAAAAATACTTTTGGCCGTGAGAATCTTAAATCATATTTAAAGTTCCCACTTCTAGACCACAGAATGTACAATCTGGGGAGTCAATGACGTAAATTTTAAAAAGATGGGAAGGAACGGAACAATGTCCGATCCTCATTCGAATGAGTGAAGAAATTTATTTTTTGGAAAAATGAGGGAATTGCTGAAACCACGGTTTTGATGGAATAGTCCTTTGTATTGAGGCATAGCAGGCTCCCTTGGATTGACTAGCAATGTGCCAATACTCCGACCAAACATTGCGGGATCTATCTTTGATGATGGAAAAAATGTCAGATAGGGGAATGTGGTTTACGAGGGTAACAACAGGGTTAGATGCTCCTTGTTTTGCCAAGGCATCCGCAATATCATTACCCATGACAATATATTATAAAAAAAATTAAATTAAAAAAAAATTATTATTTAAAAAAAAATAAAAACCTAAAACAATTTCGCAAAACTAATAAGTGTACCGGAAAAAGATGTGTTATTACATATAAGTATTATATTTTTCTATCTACTTACCTCAGAAAATCAAATTAATAACAGCAAAACAAAACTGCAATTTTATCCTCCAACCAATTTTCAAGGAGTTTCACTTTGTCAAAGAAAAAGTGACAATTGACATTCGCGAAAGAAAAAAAGGTGCTGCCACTCGATAAAGATATATTACTGTGAAGGTGATAATTCTACAACGGCATGCATTACGTATACAAAAAATAGTTAAAGTTGGTTTTAACGGTATATTGCCGTTTTGCAACAATATGCATTTAAGGGTTAACAAAACATTTAAATTCACTTACTATATCGGAGTCATACTCCAACACGCATTCAGAGTAAGTACGTCCCAATCTGCACCTGAAAATATGGTCGTTTAAAACAACATTATTATTTAAAATTTAATAACAACCGTAATTTAATGTTTATTATTTTGTTAAAATAGAGGTAGTTTAAATTGCCTTTCAAAACAGACCCTTTGAATAAGAGATTCTGATCCGGTTTAATTGGAACTCTTAACAAAGCATTTCACATATGAACAAAACTGAGCTGATTAGTATACTTAAAACATACTGACAGCAAATACAGACTGAAAATGAAACCACTCCATCGCGAAAAAAAAACTACAAAATAATTTTAAATGATTTCAATTTATATTTTGTTTTTATAAATTGCTTTCGTTATAAACTGCGCCTGTTCTCAACAGAGAATTTCCTAGTGAGACAGACACATCACCAATGTAATATAATTAATAATTTTAAATAATAAAAACATCTTATATTTCAGTAACTTCATGTTATTCACATAATTAAATTTTAATATTAAAATAAAATCCTTAGCATGGGAGATCCTTGTAAGGATATCATTATCTTTACTTGTAAAAAAAATAATATAATAAAACATTTATTATTACTGTTATGGAATATTCTGAGAATTTAATATTTAAAAATATGCGACCAACGTGAGATGAATTTATCAAATTTTACTGGGTTTATCAAATTATTCAGGAACAGTCATCGGGATTTGTATAACCATTGTATCTCGATTGCTAGTAAATTAGACATGTATTGTTTGACGTGTGAATCTTTTGTCTTCGTTGATTTGATTGAGGTTGAACAAAATGGCAAATGTGCTTTAAGTGTAACTGATACGAATAAAACAATCCATTGTCATAAAACAGCATGGCATAATAATATAACATTTTTATTAACATTCGTTGGGTAGAGAGAAGCGGGTTTGTTTATTCGGGCAGAATTCTTTCGCTATGCCTTCTGTAAAGTAATGACGGATAGTTAAAAAAGGTTAGAAAAATTTGAACGACAAATTTCTTCAGTGCGTAACTATAAATTGTAAGTGATGCTTCTATAAATTTACTGTTTGTATTCAAGTAACGACGCAACTTAGGATTTATTTTTATTTACAACGAGATTAATTTCCTGCATAAAATGATCATCAAAAGGGGAATCAAGCGAGAGTCAAAAAATCGAAATGTTAAAAAATGGTTGAATGTGAGTTATTAGTTATTTGATATTTTTATTAAAAAAACAAAGTTAATTATTTTCATTTAATTTAAAATGGCTCCACAAAGTAATTTGTAATTATTTAAGAAAAGTTATTAGTTATAGTTTATGAATGTTTTATAGAAATGTTTTGAAAGATTGTTGTTTTGGTGAAGGGAACGCCAGGGAAAAAACATTAATGCATTATTAATCTTTCAGGACCTCTGGAATATTGACCGTTATATTTCTATCTAAATCTAAATATTAAAAAAGTTTTAAAAAATTGCTCACTAAAACTAAAACTACCGATAACAAAAAATACGCGTTTTATTAGGCAAATGTTTTATAAAAATTACTGCCACTTCATTTTTTGTTTTTCTCAAACTCTGTCGGAACCTTTGGTTTCATAAAGGTGTAAATTTTAATTATTCTGTGGTTGACGTCCATATTTTAATATAAAACTTGGTATTTTCTCCTTATAACACCTTTTACTTCATATATTTAACTATGACTGTATATAGCTTGTAGACTATCGACACATGGGTTAGATTATAATGGTTATAATCTAGGTAGGTATGTGCCTATGTAAATTAACTCTCTGTTCGCCGAACCAAAAATATAGGTATTCGCAAATGTGACTTACGGAAGAATTGGTTTTGATGTTCGATGATATGGTTCTTTTAATAGCGCTCGTATGGTGGAAGAATTCACAGGCACTCGTATAAAAATGAGGTAATTATAACTCCGGCTAAAATTTGAATTGAAACATCGGTTGCTTTATCGATATGGTGTTTTGGTCAACTGTCATTAGATGACGTTTTCGCTACGGCGCCGGCGCGGGCGGCTAGATTCAACTCAAGCAACACTGCGCAGATACAAACCAATAAAATTTGAATCCTAGTCTCCTTATTGGTTGAAGCGGAAAAAGCGTTAAAACAATTCAGCGTCACGAAACATAGTGTGTTGAATTACCACTGTCCTGAGTTGCCCGGATACCGAATAAATAAGTGTTAGTCGTAGACTACGTGAATGTTCTGCATTCCCTGTGGTGAGATATGTCTTGTGACCATTAAAATTCTCTAAAACAGTAGTTCAGGGAGATTTTTGTCCAGCTGTGTGCAAAAAAAATGGCTGACGATGGTGGTGAAATTATTATTTGTAAAATTAAATAGTTATCGCGAATGTGATGATTGGGGAGAATAACCCAGATACTAAAGCTGCACAGCAATATGTAGTAATAGCATTGTCATTAAATTCAGGTTTAATACTAAATATTTAATAATCGACGGTTTTAAAACATTCGTTTATCTATATCAAATACGCCTAATTTTTCATCTTGAATACCTGATAATATATTTTAACTAAATGTATAATTTTAAATAAACGCACACGCCGTGAGTGATGATTTTTCATAATTCGTAATTCTGAGTTTAAAAGAAAAATAATGTTTTTAGTGCCAAAAATAAAGTTAAATTATTGTACGTATAAGCCTAATGTAAACTTTTGTAATTTGTGTCCTGTATTTTTTTGGATGCTTGTATATTAGAGAATATTAAGTTATATTATTTTAAACATTTTTTAAATTCTTGTTTCACTTTTTCTTTTTTCTTTCAATATTACTATCTTATTATATTTCACATGTTATATGACAGATTTAAACATAAATAAAAACTATTAATACATTTTTTTATCAAAACATTAATAAAAAAAATACAATATTAAATTTATTTTAATACATTATTTGATACTGTGGGCCTTACTGGGTGCTTTATGTGCTTACTATTAACTTCAAATAAGTTAACCTCCACCATTTTGGGTGTGAAAATAAAAGTGAAATTTTAACTAAGTCAATATTATTTTATAACCGTTATAAATCCGGATTTCTCCGGAACTTATTTAAATTGGAAACGTAGCCCTGGATTGTTCACTGTTTTGTGGCCGCTTAAACCGGTAAATGATGCTACAAATTGTTATCAGGACATACTTATATAACGGAAATGCCGCAAATGAAATAGCTAGTAAATAACTAACCGAACAATAAAAGTGCTATCTTTCTAACAGCCCTATTTCGTTTATTCCACATTCCTGCTGCGAAATTAATATGAAATAAATTCCCTTCAATGTTTCCGCTGTCACATTAAAGCGCATTTCGATAACAATAATTGATTCAAATTGGGAAAATTACCGTGAATACTTTAACAAATCCAATTATTTCCAAAGTAATTTAACGATATTTACGATATTTTGTTAATTTCAATCAGCTATTGTTGGGCCGATGAACGCTTCCACGTTTAGCAAATGAAATAAATAATTGAAAACCAACATGTTTAAAAACACGTGTGGTGGTAATTGCTTCTTAAGTACCTGCAAATAATTAATTAATTTTAATTCAATTTGTGCTCTAATTAAAATCGTTTACTAAATCAATTTGAGTTTTTTTTATAATGGAATACGTGGGATGTTAAAATAATAAACTTTTAAAAATAATATATATTTTTATTTTAAAGTTTAATGATTTGACATTGTACAGCGCCTTGGGGTTTTCGGATAAACTGTTCAGTTTAACAGGCAAACCATTTGAAAGAGAACGTGCTTGAATGAATCTGTGAATACCGATAGTATCGAATGTTTCAAATAAGTTTTAACACATTAGTTTGGAACACCCGCCCGCAGTCGTTTCTTACCCTGAAAATTCTCAAAGATATTGGGTGATCTTTATCTATTGATTTTAAATATGGAAGTCCTCCATCACGACACAGGCACCAATTTGGAATGTACCGTCGCCCGGAAACTATTTATTGAATAACCAACACCTCTGCCATAGTTCACCCTTATATACATGGATTCATGGAGTGAGGTTTGTCTTGGATTCGGAGAGACATATTTTAACCTCACGACCAGCAAAACTCTTACGAACCATCGCATTGCACCGCAGTGGGAGGGATAAATTCCTATCCATCACTTATGAGGGGTAGAGAAGGGAAGTGGCATACCACCTAGATCTTCCTCTCCTTCTTTTCCTTAAATAAAACCCTGCATACCAGCATACAGGATCCACAAAGATGGCATAGGCCGATAACATAGAGCGAATTTAAAAAAAAAATACAGTGTGTGGCAAGCCTACGCACGACGGAAGTGAAACTTTTAGTATTCTTCTCTCTCTTTTCATTTCATTCTCTCTTTTTTCTGTCTATTGACATATTTATAGGTAGCATGTGATAAAAAAAAAATTAAAAGTTATAAAAATATGGGATTCGAACCCGGGTCTTGCATAACGAGGTCGAACGCTCTGCCTCTAGACCGCGAGGAGAGGTATCTCGAACCGCGTATACAACTTGTACTCCTCAATTGACTTGTCCCGCGCAAAATTGTCCCGGAAAATGAATAATATCACATAACGTCGCGTTAACGCTTTATATAGGGTCGAATCGAAGATATATCGGCAGTGTGAAGTCATATCTGTCGTTTTTCAAAATATTTCCGTATATTTGTCCGTTTTGGAAAAGATCTATCGTGTTTTAACAGTCTCATACCCGTATGGAGATTGAATTTGAAAAACATTTCTAAATTTTGAAAAACTCACTTACGGCTGTGTTTTTTACTTAAAAAACTTGTCACGCACGTCTGCGAGGGTAATTAGTCGCGTTATCGGCCTTGATTAGTAATTTTAATGATTCAAATAAAAATAATTAATCAAAATACCGTGCGACTCTACCGGCTCGATTTGTAAGCTATATTTCGACCAAAATATCATATAGGTACCGACCGTTACTTCCAGCCAATTA